>NC_137656.1:26050436-26232330 GCF_963422515.1 Blennius ocellaris | reverse complement strand
GCCTCATGTTTAACACCCAATCTTTACATGAATGAAGCATGAATGAAGACAAAAAAGGATCAAAGAGATCATATAAAATGAATAGAAATATAGCGTAGGTTTCATACGAGAAGTCAAAGTCAAAGGCAGCAAAACGAACACATAATGCCAACATCAGAATTGACTTTATGATCCACTTAACCAATGAGAGCAAGAAGCAAAACCTCGGAAAACGACTGCAGAATTACCCTGAAACCTTTAACTGTGCTTTAGATTTGAGAAGTGTCCAGCTGCAGACGACGTCGCCTCGACTCTGCTGTTTCATGAAAGATGCAGTCCTGGCGAGCTGGACCAGTCCTTCACATATCTAACACATTAAGATTCATGGATTATGTGTTGTTTAGTGTTTAATGTGTCAGCATTCTGAAGAGGCTCGTCACTGTTCTTCCCCCTGCAGAGGGAACAGCACATCTGCTTCAACATGGTGGAAACTCCATGAAATAAATGGAAAAAGTTGACGAGTCATGAAATGTGACATTTCTATCATTTCAGGTGCTGTTCATTGAACGCCTCATTGCATCAGCAAGTCGCCTCTATTTCCTCTATACAGCTCAATGACAGACTCTACATTGAATCATGAATCATTTATGTTTATCAACACTGCAAATAAATGAATATGTACATTTATTTGTAAGCTCTATGAGTGGCTTTTATTTACAAGATGTTCTTAATGTCTCACTGAAATACTAAAGGTTTCTGCTGTTTGTACTTCAAGCTCAATTGATTATTTGTTAAACCCCAATACGTTGACGTTGTCACAAGAGGTGTATACAGTGGTGGCAAAAGTAATGATATTCGATTTGATGCAAAATGCTTTTTTTAAAAGATGTTGCAGAGGGACACACACACACACACACACACACACACACACACACACACACACACACACACACACACACACACACACACACACACACACACACACACACACACACACACACACACACACACACACACACACACACAGTGGATACACTAGTTCAACCAGATCACAATTTAACTTGAATGATAGTTTTGAGTCAGACACTGAAGTGTCCTTGAAATAAAAACCAGGAGTTGGACTGACTTGATATAAATCACTGCAAAATCAGTTGGAACCTTTTACACAGGAAGACTTGTTGTTACGACATCACTACTATAACTTATTACTGTTTAATTTCATCTTCTGCAGGTTCACTATCAATGCAATGTTATTGATCAGCTGCTTCGATCCTTCACTGTAACAATGAATTGTCTTCATTGAAGTTCAAACAAAGAGCGGGTCGGTGTGACGGAGGTAAGAGGAGAAAATAGGGACGTGTGTCTTCAAATGTTGGGACATTTCATCATTTTTAATAACTTCCTGTTCGCTTCAATGTCATGGATAGGCACAAGTTATCAATACAGACATGTCCTGAAAGAAAATGTATTTTAGCTTCTGTATGAGCAGCATATAAAGAAGCTGAAAACAATCGAAGAGTTCATTTGCAACTAATAACTATTAGAACTGCTTTCCTTATGTTAAATGTATGTTGATATGACATGACGGGAACCATGTGAAGACGTTGTCTCCCTGGTGCTCCACGGTGCAATGCTTTTGCCTGAGATAAATAATAATAATAATAAAACTATTGGTATAACATTAATTTGTCATTTGCCCATTCAGGTTTGATGTCGAGTCCATCCTGACTATGAGAAAGCATTCAGAGGATCATAATCCCTGATGAATTTATTGACAACTGACTGGTTTGGCCTCCTGATGCTGATTTGAAGAAGTTATTTGTGTTTAAAAAACACAAAGCCCTTTGAGATGAACGTGATTAACGTCACGTCCCCGACCCCTGACAGTGAATGCACGGCAGACACAACATGTACAATGAAGAAAAACACACCAGCACCCCTAAATCTTCCATAAATGAAGCGAATGCAAACTAATTCTGTGAGTAAAATGTTTCCTTTAGAGGTTTTCCGCCCATCTTGTCACTGCTGATGGGATTTGGCACGCATACTCTCATAATCCTAACTCCTAAACTCTTCATGGTGTCTTAATAAATCAAATGCTACCAGAAAGCAGAGAAGTAAAGCTTTGTTCTTATATATTAGTGATGGTGGAGGACAAAATCTTTTAAATGGTTATAAACTCTTTTGAAGAATTCCCTGAAATACAACAAACATGGAAAGTCTAAAAAAACAAAAACAAAACACTTGATCAAATGTCACATAATTATCCATCATGAACCCGACAAGTCACTAGAGACTGCTACGCCCTGATCAGGTGATCAACAACTGTGCATTAAAGCAAACAGCTCTCTTACCTGCGATTACAATATAAAAAAAATAAAAAAAACCAGCAGTATCCAGAGCTGCACACAACATCTTGATTTCATTGCATTTCTAAATGGTTGCATCAAGAAGAAACACATACCCCTCACACATCAGGATGCTGTATTCCTCAGGGCCCTGACCGGTGGAAGTGCAGAGCTCCACAGACGGCAGCATTAGCAGTAAGAGCTCACATGCAAGCGGCGGCAGAACCACAGGAAGTGAGCAAGTGATACGGCTCGGTAATTGGAGAAAAGAGTGAAGAGTTACGGTAAGGATCCTCAGGAAAGAGGCGGCCCCTCCCCTCCTGAAAACACACTGAACTCACTCACACACACTCTGCTGCAGGGAGCAGATAAGGTCCCAAACACGCCACGCCCTCCCTCCCTCCCTCCCTCCCTCCCTCCCTCCCTCCCTCTCTCCACCACAGCTGATGAACTGACTCACTCACTTCATTATCCCAATATGATATCCTTTTGCATAACCAAAGCTGACACGCACCCTCGGTCCCATCATCCATGTTTTCAACCTTTTAAACATCCCAACCCTGCCGAGGCAAGAGTGAGTCACATGTGAGCCGCTGAGTCTCCACTGCACAGCCGTCGTCGAAACCTTTAATGGAGTTTAATGGAGTTACCGAGTAAAAGTCTGCACTTCAACCCGACGACATCCAGGCTGGAGTATTACATCAGCAATACGAGCACACAAGCTGAGCATTAAACCCTCCAGCATTATGTAGCATGCAGTTAGCCTGCACATGATGAGCATCTTGGGGAGTTTCTTTTTGTTTTAACACACATATGTAACTACTGTACAAGTGTGTTCAGGTGGATGTGATGTATCTGAAGCAGCAGGCCTCTCTTCCCCTCTGCCTGGGGGTGCATATGACTCCGGCTCTCCAGGGCCCGACGGGCCCCAGCTGCTGACAGGCATCAGACTGAAGGCCTGCATCTCCAGGGAGGGTCCTAATGACTGAGGCGGGGGGGTGCAGACATGGACCTCTGCCTCCTCCTGTTCGCTGGAGTCTGAGCTGTGATGACTGTGCTGCATCAGCAGCTTCATTGTGTTTCATAAATGCTCAGGAAGTAATGGAGCTGATTCATTCCCCCCCCCCCCGATGGCATTGCATAAAATATGACACAAAAACGTCTCCTCACTACTCAACTTTTCTCAAACAGTCGTGGTTTCGAGCGGCGTGTTGGACTGCTTGTTTGCGTGTGCAGGTTCGTATCGACTGCTGCAAATCTCCTCACTAGCAGCCAAGTCACTTCTCCAATACCCACCAGCAGAAACACTGACCTAAGAAGCTTAGGATCGATTTTCTTTGGCTCCGCTTTCATTAGGCTTGTGTCTTAATAGCTGATCGGTGAATCCACACCAGTTATGTAAGAACGCTCTTAACAAACCGGTACCTTGAAAGGAGCTGAGCTGAAGAATTTTCTTTTTCTTTCTGGCGTTTTTCTTTCACTTCATAAAGTGTCTGTCGGCCACTGTACTTGCTACTCAGTGTGATGGTAACCAGCTCAGATCATCACAGTAGACACAAAGAGACTGGAATCCATAGAGTTACGAACCATTTCAGTGGGAAAGAAAAACCCAGAAACTGGACAACATGCAAAGTCTACATGGAAAGAGAGCTAACTACTAAACCACTGGAACCACTGGAACCACTGGAACCACTGTGCAAGTGAATGGAAACGCCAACACCCAACTACTTTTGCATGGCAGAGATTGTAAATGAAAATTAAACAAATCCCATTCATTTAACAAGGGATTTTCTCTCTAATGATCCTGTTTGACACACAAATGTCTAAGGTAAAGTCCTAAAGTCCAGTTTTACTAAACGCCTCATGAACTTTCAATATTTTATAGCAGAAAATTTTGCAAAAATTTCTCAAACGAAACCACTGAGACACATGATTGATTAATGAGTGTAATAAATGCTGCTGCTGTCAGCAGGACGTTCTCTCTTCTACGTCCTCTAATGGCAGAGTTGGCTCCTCCCTCACTGATTCTGCATAAAATGAAAACACTTTATCAATACAAAAAGCACAAAAAGATCAAAAGTAAAAGCAGGTCAACGTACGGCTCAGGGACTGAAGCCAATGAGATTTTAAATGTTTCTAAATGTTTCTGTAATTCCAAACAGATCAGATTATGAGGAAGAACTACAAATTCCCTACAAAATCATAACAATAGAGTTTTACAGAGTACTTTCAGTAGTTACATAAAGAAAGTCTTAACACTGAATGTTTGTTTAATTTTACCAGCTATCAGGTTTCGTTTGAAAAATCACAGTGACAGGGTCCCCGGTTCAAACCCGGGAAACAGGTATTTGAGGTTTATTCTGAAAGGCTTGGAGACATGAATACCGGTGTGTGTGACTGTTGGCACCGACTGCTATTAATCCACAAACAAAACACACACATCTAAAAGTGTCCAAATGAATTTGAGTTATGAGTAGCATATTGACCTTTCAGCCACTTGAACAGAACAAAGCAGGTGTAGCGGGGAGGCTACTCTTACATCAGAGTGAACAAGTCCAAGGTGTGTGTGTGTGTGTGTGGTTTGCATGTTCTGCTTGAATGTGTGTGTGTGTGACTGTTGGCATCACCAGTCCCTCACAGGGAAAACACACCAAGACCATGTCTGGGAGGTGCCCTGCAACTCCAACTTCTTAAAGTGGTACAAAGGGATGGAGACCATACGGATTCATTTCAAATCAAAAGGCAAAATTAATATAGGCTTTATATTAAACACTCTGTTTTTATATCACTACAACTTTACACTACAGTGGGTGGATTTCATCTCCTGCTCTGAGCTGCAGGGAGTCAATAAAATAAATAATTATCTGCCAAGCCCTCCCCTCTCTCATGTGTCACATGGGGAGGGGGAGGGAGAGAGAGAGAGAGAGAGAGAGAGAGAGAGAGAGAGAGAGAGAGCGAGAGAGAGAGAGAGAGAGAGAGAGAGAGAGAGAGAGAGAGAGAGCGGCCTATTGATCCAATGGTAACATGAGCCATGCTGTAAATCTGCACAGTGTCGAAGCCCAGCATTGCTTCCCAGTGCTCGCGTAGCATCCTGCCCTCCTCCAGCGCTGCACGGCTGCCTAGCAACACTCTGCATGCGCTGCAGCATCAGCACCAGTGGAGGATCCGCTAATGGCCTTCCGCAAGTAATAAAAAAAAAAAAAAAAAAAAAGGAAACATGGGTCCGGCGGCCATGAGCGCCACACTGCACGACTCCGCCGTGTAAAGAAATGCATATAGAAAGGCATCACGTGGCGAATGCACAATGAGTCGGATAGAGGGGGATGATGACATAAACAGCCGCCTCTGGCGTCCTCAGCCTCCGCACAGAGAAGCGCTGCCGTCACAGACTCGCGGTCTCTGGGCTCGTACAGCCATCAGGCCTCGACATCCAGGACGGCACCCAAATTACGCACAATACAGCGATGATTTGTTTGTTTGTTTGTTGTTGTTTTTTTCTTTTGGGGGAGGGAGGAGGGTGGGAGGGAGGATGAGACTGCGGGGAAACAACACATTAAACATGGAGCGGCAGTGAAATGCGCACACATACACAGTCCGCGCTTAGGAGCGCGTCAGGCAGGACGCAGCGTTACGCCTCGACGCTTCACCATGAAAAAAACAAAATCCTCACCTCAGAGCATCCTCAGGACCGCGTCTGCTGCGTGGGCGCGGCTCACCCGCAGCCCGAGGCCGTCCTCAGCACGAGAAGATGTGCGTAAAATATGACAAGTATGTGCGCAGCGGAGCCGCCACGCGTCCTTTGTCAGGCGGCTTCGGGCCTCTGGTCACACCAAGTCAATGGACTGTGGTGTGTTTCTCACCGCCGCGCGCCTGGACCAGCCCACTGCCACGCCTGCTCCACAGTCTGACACCCCAAACGCTGGCCGGGGAGAGGAGGGGGGAGGAAGAAGAGGAGAGGATGAGGAGGAGGAGGAGAGGAAGGGCGGCGCGCTGCGCTCCAGTTCTGTTCTGCTGTTAAAGGACGCGCTCCGTCCGGATGGCGTTCATTTCCTGACGACGTCTGGTTGTTTTCAGGCCCAAAAAGTGGAGCAAACTGGAAGCCGCCGGTCGAGCGCCACCTTCTGTTAGAAAAGAGGAAACGGTGAATTCGAATTGAAGTTGTTTTGATATTGTTAACCAACTTTAGCAAACGTGGATGTTCGATTTTTTTTTTTTTTATTCCAGTCATGCTGCTGTGTGAAGTGAGTGTTGCACAAGCGCTTCCATCCATCCATCCATCCATCCATCCATCCATCCATCCATCCATCCATCCATCCATCTCAAAGCAGAGCCCAGCTTCCCAGAACGGCCCTGCACACCAGGGTCTCCAGGGTCACACTAACATCAGTCACATGCACTGAAAAAAAGAAAATACCTGGACCAACTTAACTAATGGCTTCACTTGGTAATACCTAAATGAATGCAGTTCATTGAAGTTAAGGAATTACTTTAAGTTCAAAAAACTTAATTTATTTAGCTGACACCAATTGAAGCCATTCGTTAAGTTGATCCACGTATTTTCTTTTTTCAGTGTGTCTTTGGACTGAGGTGCCTCCGGCCAGTATTTGTGCCCAGACCAGAGTCCTCACCACCGTGCAGCCTTCAGGAGCTTCAGTTACTACATTTATTGTAAATGCTCAATTTTGAGGTAATGCCTTCAACTACTTTTGGGCCACGGGTGTGTGAGGCCAGATGACTTTATCATATAAACTTATATATACTCGCCTCATACTGGCCCAGTATAAATATTCCCCAAGGTAACCAAATCAATGTGGCATGGTTTTGATAATACAAGCTAAATTACTGTCAACCAAGTTATTTTCCCATCAATTCCCACTCGGGTCTGATCTAATCTACACGGCTGCAGTCACTCCATCTCGATATAACGCAGACTTGATCTGAGCTCCTGTACAACAGCTGTCAAGATTTAAATAAAGCACTTTATTCATCCCCAATTGGTGAAATTCAGACCTGGAATTGCTGCTGCTGCGTTGGCACACGCACAGTCAATCTTCACCGACGAACTCTGCTCCTAAACTTAGTAAAGATAAAGGGAATGATCACTATGCACTTTGAGGAAAATAAAGTTGTTGCCTTAAAAATAAATATAAACGGTAAATCATAAATTGTTTAATTTAAATATCATTTTCACGACTCATCTCATGGACCATGGATAGTTTTTTATTTTAGGTTATTAAAACTAAAGGCTTTACTACTGTGTTACAGTAAACATGAATGGAACAAATGTATTCATATGTGGATAAATGTGCTCGCTGCGGAGACTTCATATAATAGCTTTTACATTCATTAAAATCCATACATGATGGAAATATCTATATTTTCACAAAACCACAGAAATTGACTACAGTTATGTTCATAATAATAGCAGTGTGTTTAAAAAGGTGAGAAAACCTCAAAATTCTTCAAATAAATTGTATTTTAATAAACACAAATGCATTGGGGACACTGCACATTCTTTTTTACCGCAAGGAAATTTGAAAAAGTAATTGAATTTGATAATATTTTACAGAAAGTCAAGAAATATGTAAAAAAAAAAAAGCAATGTTGACATCTTTCTTTACAAACTCAAAAATGTACTGTATAAACCAAGAGATGCTTTAAGATTCAACTTTCTTGAGAATAATAAACTAATATTTAGTTGCATAACCACAGTTTCTGATAACTGCTTCACATGTCTGGTACATGGAGTCGACCAGCTTCTGGCACCGGTCAACAGGTACTGCAGCCCAGGACAACTGTACTACATTACACAATTCCTATGCATTTCTTGGTTTGGCCTCATGAACAGCATTTCTCCCGCAAGTTTTCTCTGGGATTAAGGTCCGGGGATTGCGCTGGCCAATCCATGACTTGAATTCTGTTCGTCTGGAACCACGACTTTGCTCGCTTGCTGGTGTGTTTGGGGTCATTGTCTTGTTGAAACACCCATTTCAAGGGCATTTCCTCTTCGGCATACGGCAACATGACTTCTTCCAGTATTCTGATGTATTCAAACTGATCCACAATGGGACTTTTCAGGGGCGTCTTGCTGGTAGCTTGGCTTCACATAGACGTCGTCTGATTGTTCCAGTACTCGCAGGCAATCTTAGATGTTCTTTGATCCTCCTGGAGCTGATCACTGGCTGAGCCTTTGCCATTTCGGTTATTCTCCCATCCATTCAGTCGTTTTTCTTTTTCTTCCTCGCCTTTCTGGTTTTGGCTGCCATTTTAAAGCGTTTGATATCATTTTAGCTGAATGGCCTATCGTTGTTTGCACTTCTTCATAGGTTTTCCCCTCTTTTATTAATTTCTTAATCAAAGAACGCTCTTCTTCTGAACAGTGTCTGGAACGACCCATTTTACTCCGTTTTTCAAGGACAAATACACAGCCAGCAGATGCAGTGGCAGTTGGCTTGATCCTTAAATAAAAGCCACCTGTTTAACACCCTTTTTTCCCCACATAATCAGTGACACACTAATTGAACTCAGCACTGCTATTTTTTTTAACACGCCCCTTTTCTATACCTTTTTCTAAACCTTATAGAAACTTCCTTGCAGTGTAAAACTTGAAATTCTTACAAATACAGTGATTTATCTTGGTAGTGATGTGGGACTGCTATTATTTTGAACACAACTGTACATCAACATAAAGCCATTTTTAATGAAACCTGTTGAATTGTCAAGAAAACTCCAATAACGTGCATGTTTTGGCATCGAGGCTCGTTTACGAGCAACTATCTTTCATGACTGCAGCATCACGCTCTCAGCTCAGGTCTCAGTGTTGTGTTCCTATACTCCAGAAATGTCTTTTTTAAAACCAGTTGGTTTTTTTCCCCATTTTGGTAATTGGCTTTGTGGCTTGTGGGGCCAGATTGGAGCCTCTGGCGGGTTGCCTTTTGTTTGAGGCGGCTTTGCTTTGACTGAAACGTATTGAATATATTTTAACGTCCGTCTTTCTTTGCAGTAAAGAAAAGCCTCTGAAACAAACAAACAAAACACCTTATAGCGTAGGAGCCTGGTAGTTTATAGCACACAACTCTTCAGCAGGGAAAGTATCCCACTTAGAAACAGCAAAGCCAGAAATGGTTCAATATGCGATGGCTTGTTAGTATAATACATTAACTTTTTTTAATAATTTGTAAATCTCATATGAAGGCGTTTTATATCATTATTTTTTATATTCAATTTAAAGTATTGAAACATGCTTCATTCATGGCATGCCACAGGAAAAAACTAAACAAAATGTGTTTGATATATTAAATAAAATTATTTACTATACTTTATACAGTTCATACATTTTAATTGCATTGTGGGGGGAAATTCAGCGAGTTATAGCAATTATGTAAAAATAAAAACCAAAAATAAACTTCCAAAGTATGAGACCCACAAGGTTCTTTCTCAAAATAAAAGTTCAGTAAAGTTGATAACAATAAATTAACATGTAACAAGTCAGTTACAGAAAGAACATATTACAGAAACTGATTAAACATATTACAGAAACATAGATTAGCGTCTCATACATCTTTAGTGCTGCCAATTGAAATAAAAACATTTCTATTCCTTTCAACAAAAGTTGAATTCCTAAAACTAAATTAAATAGACAATTAAGTCTAATCCAGGATATTTTCATCTTCGTTCTTCACGGCGCCCTGAAAAACAATACATTCGTCAACACTTTCTCTTTTAAAACAAACAATAATACTGTCAGCCAGAAAAAAAAGACTTAATTGTTTGAAGACCAGATTGTGACTGAATTGTTTTTTTGTTTTAAGTTAATCAATAGTAAAACATTATGGAGGCGCCTGTAAGAATGCAGCTAATAGATGCTTTAGTTTGTGAGTTTTTACTTTCCTGGTATCAAAGAAAAATTCTAAAATATGGGGAAATACTTATGCAGGTTCCCTGAAAAGACTCGTCATACTGCAAAAAAGAGCAATAAGAATTGTTCACAATGTTGGCACTAGGGGGCCTACTAATCCACTGTTTTCACAATCACATTCTTACATTTATGGATCTTGTGGTGTCTAAAACTATTCAAATAATTAATAAAGCAAAAAAATAACTTATTGCCAGGTAATATTGAAAACTTGTTCCGTAACAGAGAAAACGGTTATGATTTAAGAGGAGAGTTAGTCACAAAAGTCAAAGTCCGCACCACCCTTCAAAGCTTGTGTGTCACAAACTGTGGCATAAAGTTGTGGAACAAACTGACTGGAGACTAAAACATTGTGAAATGTGTGCCAGTTCAAAAAGAGAGGATCGTGGCAATGCGCTCTCCTGGATGATGACGTGTGGATTGTTTATTTATACAGTAGTGCTGTTTGAGGGAAAGGTGGGTCTTAACTGTTGATCGTATAATATATTGTAGGATTTAATGCACTGAACGTGATGACGATATATTGCTGTAAATTAAGATTACGGCAATGATGTGAAGGGGTAGAATTAAATAAGCACGTCTTCTTCCTACTCCTTTTCCCACACGTGAAAGACACAGGCACACATGGCGTTGACTCATATTGTTTATGTAATTGGATGTTCTGTTTTTTTTGTTTTGTTTTTTTAACATGTTCTAAATAAACTTAAAATCAAATCAGAAATGTTTACTTTCCTCTGAAGTGGGGAAAAAAAGGCTCAGGTTCTGAAATGTCTATCATTCACCAACATCCATCAGGAGCTTTCAGGTTTCAGGCTCGCCTCAGTTGGAACCGGCTCCCAGTTACCCCCCCCCCCCCCACAACCAGGGTCTGTACCCCTCCCCCAATCCATCTACCCTGTCCTGACCCCCCCCCCCCCCCCCCCCCATCACAAGCGGCCAGCAGAAAGCCTCCTCCTCCTCCTCCCAGTCTGGTTTCTGCAAAGCTTTCTTCCTGTTAGGACTTTTTTCTTTCCACACTCTTAAATAAAACTATTAGCTTGCTCATGTGGATTCATTGGGTTTTTCTCTGTGAAAAGCACCAAGAAATGACTGTTGTACTTGGTGCTTTATCAATAAAGTTGATATGAACTGAACAAGCCCCATCATTGTTTAGTTTTTTTCCCCCCCACACAAGTATCTGCATTTCCTCTTCGTACAACAGACATTCCAAGTCAACAATGTGAGTTTGAGCAGTTTGAGGGCTTCAGGTCACTGGTGCAACAACAGACACCGCGAACTGAGATCACGATGTACATGCAACAGTTCGCCACTAGAGGGCAGTGAAACAATGCCTTTCGATAAAGTACAACACGAGAGTGGTTTCAAAAGAATTTACTTGAAGTTTGAAAAAGTAAGTAATTTCTTCTTCAGTCAAGATTTTGGTGACACCAGGACTTAAACGCACCACTATTACAACAATAAGCAGAATCCAATGTCTATCACGTCTATGCACCAAGGAGATTACGGCATTACTCTCATTGCAGCCAGAGATATTGACTGTGGTTTGAGCAGAGCCCTGGGGAATCTCACCCTCAACATGATTATGAACCTGCGGAGAATATCACCTGTTCACATAGCAGCAGTGAGCACGGGGCTCAACCCCAGCTCCTTAAATACAAGGAGATGGGTAAAGAGGAACAACGCTGGTAAAAACTCCAGGTCTGTGTGCTTCAACACATTGTAAGCAATACAACATGGTGGATGATGTCAGGCGTGTTGCAGCAGGCCTTCAACGGTCACACATAGCAGTGTTGCCACAGGCAACAGAGGAGGGCAATAGGTCAACTGTATTTCATCCACAATTTGGGTTTTGACCAGTGAACATACGTTTGGACAGAAACAATCTCTGGGCTTCAATTTAATGTCTTCATATGTCAGTTTGATTAAAATCTATGCAGGTGAGCAATCACCAAAAAAAACCTGATATAGAAATACGCAATTAGTCCAATTATAATACCGACAGTCTTCTTTTACAAAGCTCATAACCTACATTGGAAATGCTATCTGCTCTCACCTTCCTGTCAATGTGAAAAACAAGTATACATTTGTTTTTCAACTACAGCAGACTTGCAACAGTTCCTACTTGGGTCTCTATAAAGGTTGGAGGCTCCAGGCAGTCATTTTGAATAATGGTGGGAGGAAACAGACATTGGTCAATAATAATAATAATAATGTCAATTGTTTATAATGAAATGACAGCATGAGCATCTGAGACATCAGAGAAGCATCAACTGAAACAGTCACATGGGTTGAAATAATAAATATAAACTTGTATATCTTAATGACAGATGAACAACGGGGGTCTGCATAAATGATCATGGACACAAGGGGGCGTCATTTGTATACGCTTTGACAACTACTTCCATTCATCCACATTTTAAGTCATGATCAACATTAAGTTCCAACATAAAAAACAACAAGAACAAGAACAATAAGAACAATAAATGGCCAATACAGTAGATTTGTCATGACATGCCTGTGATTTCATGTTATCTCTTGTTTTAAAAAGTAGAACTCAAACCTGGCAGGGTTTTGAAAACTGGTCCAGGCCTTCTGTTTTAGCAGGGTTGAGACATCTGTTGGACAAACAAGAACATGATTTATCGTAATTGTTTTTAATAAGAATAAATGTTACAACCTCAGCATTTTTACTATGAAAAAGCCTCAACAAAAGTCACGTTTTCACTTACAAAGACATCTCCTCAAACCAACCTTGGATTCATGGTGTGAATAGCAGTGATAAAACCTGAACCCCCCCCCCCCCCCCCACAACTCTCAAGCCGCTTCAGCCTTCAATACCTGCAATTACCCAATCAGACATGCAGGCGCTTGTGAGGACGGCTCCAGTGCTTCATCCATTAGGTCACACTGAAGACAATCAGACACTTTGTGCTGTAATTGCGATGTATTCCTAAAACATAATCTCAGAGAAAGCAGGGATCTGATTGCCCATTGTTGGTCAGGCCTTCATGAACATCACAGCTGAGTGACCAACACGCCATAGAGGAGAAATGATTAACTCGCGAATGAAAAGGAGGGCAAGGCTGAGATATTAAAAGTAATTCAACCATGTGTGGCATGTTGAGAAGCTGCAGGTTTACATTTGATACTCAAACCTTGATTTTCAAGGAAAAACAAATAAACTAATCTACATGCATTGGAGGATGTTCCATAAATTGAAATGTTCAATTAGCCGAGAATAAGTACCACCCATAGGGTTATTTCACATTATACTGGATGGTTGGAGGGCAGAAGCGCCACATTATAGGAGTCATCAGTACGTCGCCTGCTGCTTCACAGGAGCCACACCACGGTGCAGCTTGCTCTCAAACGGCCAAGTCCCTTTGGGCAGAACAACTCCATTTAAAGACGATATCAGAGATAAAAATGTGCATCTTTTAGTGATGGAACAAAGGAGAAACAGTAGGAGTGAAAACCATCAAGTGTTCAGAGGTAAAGGCAGTATAACGTCAGTGGGAGGGAGTTTTGTTTATTTTAATATAGCATCAATAGTACCGATGATATTAAAGGTTAGAATCAATGAAAAAGTAATTCCCATCTAATTATCCTTTGTTTATAAACTTGGTACAGACTGAATGGAAGGTGTGACATTTTAATTTTTTTTTTTGTTAGGCAACAGTACTTATTATCTATACATTTATTCTTCTGATGATTTCATTTCCTTGTGTTTTGAGACAAATAGTACTTCCTCCTCAATTTTCAACCTGGCTTGTTTCTTGTTGGGTGATCACCCATTATGAGTTAAATGTGTTTTTATAGTCACAGCATGCATTAAAAATAATAATAATGCAGCAACAAGGGTAAAACATAATTTCAAAATGCACACACATTTAGACTTAATGGTGGCCGTGGAGACAGGAAATGTAAAGTAAAGACATCTACTTGAAGATGCAAATTTTTTTTCCCCATTTAAAAAAAAATGGTATTACATTTGAGGAAGCAGCAATTTCAACACTAATATTCCAACTGCTACAAATAAAGAAGTAAATTCATCGCACAAATGATTCCACTGCTTCTTCACAAGACAAAGGATTTAATTGTTGTATTCTAAACATATCCTCTGACTTAAAGCGCAAAAGAAAAACAAACAGCAGCATGACCTTTCTAAGAAATAAAAAAAGCCTAAATTAAGCAATCCACAAGCGGCATATACATTCAAACGACAGTATTTTCCTGACAATAAGCCGCTACGTTTTCCAGCACTTTGAACCCTGCGACTTATAACACCACGCGGCCAATTTATGGGTTTTTACGGGTTAACTGGCTTCATGCCACCAGATTCTACTTCCTCATGTAGATACTTGCTGTTTTTAGCCTCTGCTTCTCCAGAACCTGCCTGAAAAGTGACATTTGTGCCGTTTGTGAGCTCGTCTTGTGCTGCTTCCTGCGGTCTGGAGCTCCAGCAGAGATAAAACGCTTGGTGATTATGTATGCGTCTCTCTCTGCAGGCTTTGCAGCAGGTGCAGGAGCAGCACAACACAGTGCTGTGTTGTGCTGCTCCTGCACTATAAAAGACAGATTTGCGAGAATTAATGAAAATATGAGTAATCCCCCCCGTGTTCCTGCAGTGACATTTTTTGCCCTATTACAACTTGGACACCTACGGCTAATCGTCAAGTGCGGCTTATATACTTTTGCTTATTTTGTTAAATTGTGCGGGTGTGGCTTAAATTCAGGTGTGCTCTATAGTGCAGACAAGGCAGTACATTTAATCTCTCTTTATAACTCCCAAGACCGAGCAGCCGGGTGACTGACGGATCAGATGACCTACGAGTTTCACCATTTCATGTCATTGGCAGGAGAAACAGCCTGAAGGCATTGGAATTCATTGAGAGGAAAGGATGGACTGTAATGATGTTGGAGCCGGGC
Source organism: Blennius ocellaris (assembly GCF_963422515.1). Lineage (NCBI taxonomy): Eukaryota > Metazoa > Chordata > Actinopteri > Blenniiformes > Blenniidae > Blennius > Blennius ocellaris. The sequence goes on along the minus strand of NC_137656.1, from coordinate 26,217,159 downwards.
TTCACCACAGTGTCCAGGGCATTCTCAAACAAAAGTTCTAACAAAACAAAATCTCATGAAAAGAGTTGATTTTGATGAGGTGCCCTGATCAGGTGGACTAGCCGCCAGACACACTGAGTGAGACGAGCGGAAAATCTGTGTACAGACTTTTGGGTTGGTTTGGTTTTGGTTCCACTTTTTTAAAAGAAGTTATGGTGTTTGAAAGCTCCGACTGCGTCTCTGTGGAGCCCCGGCGGAGGCATGCCCAACTGCCACAATTCTATTAAAAGATGCAGAGAAAGTCAAACAGAATACTACAATATAAGTATATAGTGGATCCAGAAAATATTCACAGTACCTCACTTTTCCGACTGTCACACAACAGTGCTATTCTCAAATGGATTAAAGTTATTGTTTCTTCTAAGAAGTCTACAAACAATACATCATAGCTCTAAATTGAGCTCTAGTGCTTCCTGTTTCCACTGATCCTCCTTGAGACGAGGGGATCCCAGGGATTGATCAAGTATTTCTGTCCTCATTCCACATCAAAAGGAACATTTCTAGATTGATCTGAAAATGGTCCCATCCAACCGAACGGAGCTTCAGAGGTGATGCAAAGATGAACGGACCAAAGGTGGGAGTGTCGAGCTTCTGGTAACCAATTTAAAAAGACTTGTGTACATGTGATTACTTCGTTTATTTATTTTAAATCAACTTCCATGTTGTCGTTGGAGTATTGTGTGTAGATCTTTTGTGAGGGAATACAATTAATTCATCCATTTTGGATTAAGGCTATAATATAAAACGTGAAACAAGGAAAGTGTTGTGAATACTTTCCAGATGTTCTGTTGACATCAGCAGTATCTGATCAAGGCCAATAGAATTGTGTTTTGTATTTAATCAGACATCTGCAGATTTATCATTTTTTATTTTAAACAGTTGCCAAACACTGAGCACAAGTGTGTAAGCCATGATGCAAATAGTCAACAGAGCAAGTTCATGTTATTTTGTATCCTATTAAGTCAATATGCAGGTAAATATCCCAAGATAAGTATTGGATTGGGAAACATTTGATGATGGTCAAAGTCTTCTGATCAGGACATCCTTCTACTGAATGTCAACATGAAAACAGGCCTAGCGTGATGTCACTGTATTCAAGCCCTCTGATTGGCTCATCAGCTAGCTGGCTGCATCTGTAGGGAGCTGCACAAACTAAAATATAGTTGTTAATTTAATAGTGGTTTTGTCAACCTACAATGACTAAAGGAGAAGATAGACATTTAGTTGCAGATTTATTGTCAAAACAATTTTCAAGATCGACTTTTACCAAGAGGTCATTGAACGCACCACAGCACTCCCAGCGCACGTCCAGTGCAATTTACTAGCGCTCACTACAAACTCGAAGCAGGATTCAGGATGAGATTATTTTCAAGACCATGAAAAGCTGACATTTGTCTCCCTCCTCGACCTCCACACGTTTCGGGGAAAGCAGACGCTATGTTATGCAGCTGCAGCAGGATTGTTTTTCCCCATTCGTAAAAGTATTTATTCTGGATATCTGGTACGTCGAGTTGTCTGTCTGTACCTCAGTCTGTCTGTCTGAAGTTAGATGTGTATTGAGAGTTGTGTCTGTACTTCAGCTATCTGTCTGTACTTCAATCTGTCTGTCTGAAGTTAGAGTTGTCAATGTGTAAAACAATTTGTCAACGTGAACCTGAATCTGAAAAGTCAACACATTCGAGTACAAGTGCTGAAAATACAGACAACTCCCCAGTTAAGAGTCGTGCCGTTTCACAATTGGCTGGGTTTTTTTTGCAAGTGACTTTTGCCGTCTGAAGGATTCGAAGCAGTAAAGCTTGGGTTTTGCTGCCCTGAGCTCAAGCTCACAGGCTCCTGCCCTGCACCTCACTAGTGAACAACTGCCAGCCATCAGGTGGCGCTGCAGCCCAGGCTCACGGAGCGTGTGCCACATTGGGGATGTGGTGCAGACGCCGATGAAATCCCGACCCCATACTGCGAGTATATGTCAATCATTTTGCACTTTTTATAATTAGTGCATGTAAAAATGTACGTTTACATACACCTGGAATATGATATTTATAGAAGGCGCAGCAATCGCCTCACGAATTATAAAAAGAGTAAACGTGTTACCGAGCTCTGATCCGGCGCTACTTGGATGATGAGCTGATATGCCGGCATCATGCAGTGTGTTAACAGCAGGCGGGTCACATCGCCGTCTTCTGGTGGTTGTTCTTGAGCCGGCATCGAGAAGCCATCGTCCAAGTGTTCGTCTGACATGTTCAGAAACTGTCATGAAGAGAAAAACATACAAAACATGTCTTTCACACTTTCCTGGATGGTTAATGCTGGAATAAATTAAAGACAGCTTGTCACTGTGGAATTAATTAAATACACTCATTGATCATTTCAAAGACTCTCTGGATCTGAACCTACAGGATTAGAATATTCATATTTTTTGCAAAGTTACAAAGCAGAAGAGTCAGCAACATCACACCAGAGGACTAAAATAAATGAATTGCTGTTCAGAATGCCAAACAGCATAACACTATTACAGTGACACCCTAAGGTGATAAATCCCATTTTGTGATGCTGTATTTCTGTAACAGCTTTGCACAGGTTTCAAGATGATCTTCAGCAGGAAGCAATCGGGCGTCTGGGGAAGGTTTCATTATCAAATTACATTTCTTCCAACCTTCAAGCATTTACACCTTTGAAGTTTCATCCTGGCGCACCAAGAATTCCTCGCAGTAACAGTACTGGTCAGAAAATGTTGAACTGTTTGACACTAATGTTATAAAAAGCACAATGACGACTCCTAGAGGAAAAAGGAGCGTTGAGGTTGATGCATCATATTACCAAAAGGTATTTCCTCAGCTCTCCAAATCATTGATTTCGGTCGTTCCAATCAACTTCATGGGCACAAATGTAGAAAACCAAGCAGCTCGGTGTGCAGACGACTTCTACAGGCCTTAGCGAAACAATGCGTGGCAGTCGAGCCGGAAAGTTTCCTCACTACTAATCATTTTCACACTCGACCGTCAGTAGAAGGATAAAGTAGAAGTGTTTGTGAGCAACATCAACTGGGCCGGGGATGCGGGTGCCGAGCAGCATATTGCAGAGGTCGACAGCTCCAGACCTCCACACTTCATGTGCTCTTCAGAGGAGCAGCAGGACAGAGCCTGGAGCTTCATGGAGGGGTTCCACAGCAGAGCCGCTGCAGCCAACAAGCCTCACACCACCAAGAGCCATGCAATGCGCCAGACGCTCACCGACACTGGACTCTAGGACACTGGAGACGAGTTCTCTGGACAGACCAATCGCACTTCTCCGTCTGGCAGTCTGGTGGACAGCCTGGTGGACAGTCTGATGGACAGCCTGGTGGACAGCCTGGTGGACAGCCTGGTGGACAGCCTGATGGACAGCCTGGTGGACAGCCTGGTGGACAGCCTGGTGGACAGCCTGGTGGACAGCCTGGTGGACAGCCTGGTGGACAGTCTGGTGGACAGTCTGATGGACAGCCTGGTGGACAGCCTGGTGGACAGCCTGATGGATAGTCTGGGGCTGGAGGTTCCAGGAGAGCAGTACTTGTCTGACTGCACTGTACCAAGTGGAACGTGTATTGGCAGTTATGGTGGCTCCTTGTTTCTGGCACCAGTCACCTGTGCAGTTAAGCTTGACTATGAGCATATTTATATCATAGGGTATATTTCACTTATTCCAATGACTGCTAAAAGCAGCACATCAAAACTATAAAATGCGAGACTGGGATTAATACAATAATATATATATATATAAACTGGATAGTGAGAAAATGCCTATATTTCTCACATTTCAGGGGACGGATAACTGGGTGTTAAAAGCACAATGCTTAATTGAGTACACTACATTTTCTCCTCCAAGATGCTATACACTGCTCTCTTATTGAGCTCAGAAGCTTTTCTTCAAACTGCACACCAACTGGAAGTTTTTGGAATTTGTTGGAAGCGGTGACCCTGAAGGGACACAGTGTGAGGTGATAATGATGGTGTAACACGTCTGTGAGGGTTGTACTGTGAACTGTGTGGTTTTTCTCACAGCACCTTTCCGTCAAGTATTTTCTATCAAAAGCATCTCAATATAAAAATTGTATCATTCTTACTTTTCCTACTGCCATAGATGTATGTCCAAGGTCGTTTGGGTTTTGTTTAGATACTGGAATAAATATGAAATATGAAAATGTATAAAATAAATGTACAAAAAAATATATAATACATTGAATACACAAATAGTCTAGATTTGAAAGCAAAGCAATTAATGCAGCAAATGAACATAAGTGCTTATCAGGTATTTATATTACAACTGGAATTAAAAGCAATAAAAAGAACATTTCTTTCACTCCTACTCAGCCAGAGTTTCCCCATGGGAGTAGCAGCTGTGGCGAATTCACAAGATATGTAAAACAATTAAATAATTAGACATAAAATGCATAAAACAAGCACAAAAAACAAGCAATGCTCTGCATAATTGCTAACTGATATCGGTGTTTTTTATAATAAAAAGCAGCTTGAGAAGAGTTGTTTTACTTCTTCATATCAGATTAAATAAACTGTGGCTCCTGAGGCCAACCTCACATCCTGCTGTCGCCATTTCAAGTGCTCCTGTTCATTCAGGGTTCAATAACCGAGATGAAATCATGAAAGTACTTTTACAAAGCTGACAAATGAACTGATACACAGAAGAGAACATCACTGTAACCTCTGATAAGGTCCTTGACGGTTCAGGTAAGTATTTAGGCCTCGCTTGCAACGAATGCATTACCGATCATAAGGATTGGATTTCAAAGTATATTTGACACATTTGGAAGGATTAGTAAGTATATTTGACACAAAAACATAACATAAGCAGTGGCTGGCTTTGCTCTGGGTGAAGTGAGCAGCTGCTCAGAGCCAAACTCAACTGGGGGGGGGTTTCAGGTGCATCACGTAAGCCTGCTTTCCGACATGTTAATGAGCTGCGGGGCTCACGCAGCAGCGATGTTACTTGATAAACATGATTAAAACATGACTGATACAGTCATTAGCAAGCTGCAGCGTGCAGCACACGGCAGTGGGCGGGCGTCATGTGCACCAAGAAGACCATTCTTCACGAGAAACAAAGCCATATGACACTATACTAAATATATATGGACATATACTAGATATATGAAAATGTATAAAATATCAATTAGAAATAATATGTAAAACTACATTGTGCAGGATTTATTTTCTCAAGAAATCGTTTACATGACACCGATGTTCTGATCCACTGTGTCCGGGAAGTTTCTATCTCTGCTCCCAAAGTGGAAAGATTCAGTCACAATTCCCTTCTGCAGAGACTGCCGGAGGCTACGGAGCGCTTTTACTGTGCATGATCATCTCTCCCCCTCCCTCCCGCTCATCCACTTGTAAACAAACATGGCCGACCCGTAGTGATTTGACTCACGGTCCATATTCGAGTTTTATCGTCTACATCAGTAGTTTAATAGTTGAGACGCTCCACTGATAGCTTCCCATTGTGTGACGAATGCGAGGCTCTATTGATTTTCTTCACGTTTATACCGTTTTGTTCTCTGCACACTTGTCTGTGTGCTTTTATTACAAAAACAAGCAACAGCGCCCTCCCGTGGCCCGGCAGACTAACCACACCGTGGTCAGCATGCCCGATGAGATCAAAGAGCACTCACGTCATCCATTCTCCACAGGTCACTATTCAGGACTTCTGTCTGGCCATAAGCGATTGCATTCTTTAGGAAATCAGTCCTGCTGCTCTCACCCTGGCGAAAAAGAAAACACCACCAATCAATGCTTTCAAAAATAAGTGGCAGTGCTGCCCCTGGGGGGTAAAAAAAACAAAAGGACATGCATTTTTTTGATGGAGCCCTGCTGAACGCAGTACTTACGTGGTCCGTTTCTTGTAAGACGGCAACAAGCAGTCGGATGTATTCGGCTGCAGCTTTCAGCGTATCCACCTTGCTGGGCTTTCTGTCCTGTCGCATTAGTGGCACCATGTGCTTCAAGCGGGAGAACATGGTGTTCAAGTTCCTGATCTGCACAGATGATGGACGTCTATATTTAATGCCGTGTGCCTGGCAAACCCAATATTTTTACAGGTTTTGAATCGAAAACGTTTGTTGTTGTGATAATAATCTTGTGATGATGGTATAATCACAATGTGCCCCGTTTACAAAACCATGCACAGAGTGGAGCAGTGGCATGTCCTTATTGGCAATCATTAGACCTTCATCAACAGTATGCAGTGTCCTACACTGCAGACGTTGCTCCTATTTGCATCCTAATCTTATCGAATGTGCATCTTTGAGAACTGCTAATCCCCCAGGCCTTGGACAAAATACCACAATATCCAGACAAACATGGCATTACACAAAGCAACACTATCCAGAGAAAAGGGCTGATACATGCTTGGCAGTACAAATGAGGAATAACTGAACACGCCAAGAAACCCAGAGACATAAATAATAAGACAAAAAAAAAAGAAAATAACCAGAAAGAGGAATAAAAGGAAACATGGATACAGTTGGACAAAAAGTCTACTTGAATATAGTAGATAGAACTGACCACACAAACACAAAACTATTAAAAAAATTAATTAATTAAAAAATAACCAAAAGTGGAGCAGAGAGAATGATAACAATAAGACAAAGTCACCCAAAGATAAAATCACAACATGGAAGAGGGGAATGAAAAATGGCCCAAGGACAGTTCTGATTCAAAACACCAAAAACTGACGCAAATAAGAAAATTGCATATTTCATGCAGTATAATCAGAGGAAACGGTCACAAGATATTAAAGAGCAGAAACACAGACGTAAAAGATGAAAGAACGTTATGTGAAAAAAAAATAGAAAAAGCAGGGAAATGGCCACAAAGCAACACACTTGCTACAAAAGAAAGAAAAAAGGCATTAAATGGTTATTCAGTATAAACCAGAAATTGTTCCACTTTGCATTGAATGAAACCGTATGACAAGAACAATAAGGCCGTGAAATTCCCTGAAAGAAATGAGAAAATGCCAGACATTAAGGACAAAAAGCTGCTGGATACACACAAGACGACATCAAATGCTCACATCAAGCCACAAAAGGAAAAAAAACCCCAATCTTTAGGAAGATGTGACTGCAGAAGCACAAGGTCTTATCTTCTCACCATGTAAACTTAAATTTATGGTTATTGCAACTTCAAAAGCACCGATTATTAGTAGTGTAGGAGGCTGATAACCGATATTCATTTATCACAAAAGTGAAAATATTGGCCTCAAAATGTTTAATAAAACAAACTCCAACACCTAACTTAGTTTCAATGCCTTGAAGCATACGTTTATTAATGAGCATTTCAGCTTTGATATATGTTAAAGATTTCCATTTAATCTCAGTCAATAGCCCATCTTTGTTTTAGAATTCTAACAGAAGGTCCAAGAAGCTCCCGCGAATCAGGTTCAATGAAAACTTCGATAAATAACACCCCACTCTTTTCTAGAGTAAACGAAGATTTCCAAGTTTCAATATGCCTGAAATGTTATTTTAACTTTCACGGTCAAACAAAAGCCTCCCATCTCCCACACACACTTCTTTCTACATTCACTGACAATTTCCCCATCAATATTATCAGCAACCTTGTTTCAAGTGACGACAGTTAAAAACAGGGAGTATCTTACATAGTCCCAGCTCACAATAGAGCAGCCTGGAAAGGTCGCCAGTCCAGCTCAAGGCAAACAGAGAATACACACACCCACATGCACACTTTCATAAAAGTCTGAATATAGCAAAGAGTGTTCCATACAATGCCTTTTATTAGGATTTATAGAGTTATCTGCAGTCTTTGAGGGAGTGTGTGTGGGCCCTGAAAGCCTGAAGGCTTCAGCAGACCAACACGTTTTGTGGGAACAGTTGAGAGACGGTGCCTTCCGGTTCTAACGTGACAAAGCCGGGAGCATCAAGACCTGGGTCATCCAGTTTGACTCCTGACCTCAACCTGAGAGAAAGAACACCTTCGGGAGGAATTTGAGTGGAGACTGTGAGCCAGGTCCTTCTCTTCCCTCAATCAGCAAATGTTCCCAAAAACCACTTTGAAACCTTGTGGAAAACCTTCATACAAGAGTTGAAGCTGTTGTAGCTGCAAAGGGAGGAACGTTGCGTTAAATCCTGCGGTTGAAGAATGGGATTCACTGACGTCTAGCAGGAGTGTGAAGGCAGGTGAGCAGATACTTTTGACAATATAGTGCATATATACATACACACACATAGTAGTTTGGGGCAGGGTGGGTGTTGAAGTGATCATTGGAGAAAAGGGGCTGAATGAATATCGAAGAGTGGATACTGCGTGTCGCTTTAATGTGTTAGTAAATGTTTGGCCGCGAGAAGTAAATACGTGACTCGCGTGCGCTCCCCGCTGGATACTAAGTATTCTCCAACTTCAGTGGAAGTTGTGAAGAGGAAAATACAAACAAACAAACAAAGAGTGACGTGTTGCTTCAGGACAGACTCACTCGGAGTCGCTCCTTGGCGTTGACCAGCTCTCTTTTCTTCACGGTTTGGTGGAAGTCCTCGGCCACGAAGTACGAGCCGTCCTTCCCCCGCTTCAACTTCTCGATGTTGCAGTACACCGGCAGGGCGGACTCTCCCGTCAGCCGCCGCAGAATGCCGCTCATGCTCTCCTCCCGGGGGACCTTCATGTCAACACGGCTCCGCTCCACCTCCACGGTGCTGCCGCAGGTAAAGGCGGAGGTCCGCGGAGGCTGCGGAGGCGGCGGAGCGTCACACCTGTTGCCGCCGAGGCTTTAATTAGTCCCCCGCTGCGCTCCGGCCTGTCCAATCAGCAGCCGTCAAACAAGCTCCACAAAGTGGGATTGCTTTACATCACGTTGTTAAGTTGTTTTGTTTTTATTAGCTTGTCCAACTGTTTTGTTTTTTTTGTCAGTTTGTTTACACCACTCACATTTGTTGTTTGGTTTTCACCACTGGCGGCCCCAAATGTGTTTCCCTGCTGGTGCTCTGGGGGAGCTTGACCAGGGGGAGCTTGAATTTAGTGATCTCTGGATTATTTTCTACTGCAACACCAACAATCACGTACAATAAAAGCTCCACTATTTAAAACAATATTATGCCACACAATGCACAAGATGTTTAGCCAAAGTGATAAAGATGGAAGGTTTACAAGCTGCCACTTAAACTCACCACTGAATGGAAACGTCAACACAAGAATGTCACTGATGGAGCCTCGACAGCAGCAGGAAGCAAAAAACAGTTTTCATCTGGGCTTCACACACAAAGACACTGACTCCTGCAGCCAGTCACCAAAGTCTCCACTGAAAGAAAAATATCTGGTTCAATGGATCTAGTTATATTAATAAATACCACATAGAGAACCAGGAGTTCATATCTCAAACACTACATAGGCATTAATCATCACTCACCACGAGATGTCACAATAAAACGATATGTTGGTTTTTGTGGTTTAGAGCGAAGGCATCCCCGATTTTGTCACATTTTATTCAATTTTTTAGTTAAAAGCGCTCCATGTTTCATTACTGTCTGTAAGTTACACTGTCACCAGGGAAAATGTGCTTGTAATAACAGGAAGTTCTAAGTTCAAAGGTTAGTGGCTGAATCACATCACACTGCTTTTTAGTATATGAAAAAAAATATATGATGTTTTATTTGTGTATTTATTAATTAAACCGGCAACAAATTAGAATCTTTAGACATAAAAAAAATCGAAATAAACCACTTTAAAAAACAACAACAAATCTATTGTACTGGAGGTGCTATGGGGGAGCTTTAGTTATCCTAGGGGGCGCTGCAGCACCCCAAGGGAGTGGGAATGTGGAGGAGACCAGACATATTTGGGGCGTCGAGGGTGTGAAAGGCCTTGAATGTTAACAGGAGGATTCTGAAATGGATACAGGACTGAACCAGGAGCCAGTGGAGCTGTTGGAGGGCTGGAGGGTGGTTGACGGAGGGAGTGCAAGTGATGGTGCAGGCAGCTGAATTCTGGACCAGTTGTAGTTTATGGAGGGGTTTGTGAGGCAGGCCAAAGAGGAGAGAATTACAGTAATCCAGACGGGAAGTGACGAGGCTGTGGATTCGAATGGTGGCCGTGTGGGGGGAGGGGGAGGGGCGGAGACGGTTGATGTTTCGTAGATGGAAGTACGCAGACCGATAACGTTATTGATGTGTGATTGAAATGATAGAGTCCTGTCGAGGATGACACCCAGACTCTTAACCTGGGGGGAGGGGGGGGGAGGTGTTGTCAATGTTGATGGAGAAGCTGCTGGTTTTGGACAAACTGGACTTGGTGCCAATGAGAAGGATTTCAGTTATATTGCTGTTTAAGTCAAGAACATTGAGGGTGAACCAGGTTTTTATTTCAGAAATACAATCAGTGAGGGAGAAGGGTGGGAGGGTGGATGAGGGTTTAGTGGTGAGCAGTAGCGGCACCAGGATTTTGATTGTGGGTGGGCCTCAAGAAAACTGGATGGGCCAGTTAAAATAATCCCCCAAAAAACAACGGGTTCCCCTTCATCTCAGTTTCAGCGCTTTTCTGTGGCACTGAGGACAGCGACTCAGTAGAGTTGTTGCGACAGTGTACCTGTGTGGCTTCACATGCTCTACACAAGGCTCGTCTGCAGAACTTGCAGACCGTGTAGCACGATTGTGTTCATGCTCGTCTCTGGGCTCACTTCTGGGAATAAAATACTTTAGGTTTCATTTCGGGAGTTCTGAGCCGTGTGTCTATCTTCATTTGCTTTTCATTTGTGTTTGTTCAGACGGGGAGACGGAGGATCTCAAGCCCTGGAATGCAGAGGCGACGCAGGGGACCCTGCATAAGGGGCGGATGACGATTTTGACGTCACTGCACATGGTGGTCCACACATGGGGTAGAAGCAGCTGATTGGCTGAGAAGCTTTCACTCAAAGCTTTCCTCACTACTCGCTATCGGCCTGGGTCAAAAGCATGGCTAAAATAGGTGGGATGGACCGAAAATGGGTGGGCCAAGGCCCACCCGGGCCCAATATTGGAAGGTACCGGAAAATATTGCTGAGGGGAAGGAGGTAAATAATGAGGTAGATAATCCCTTGGGGATGGATTTACAGGATTTCAGTTGTGTGAACTGAGTGCAGCCAGAGAGATAAGAAGTGAACCAGTCTAATGGAGTGTGTGAGACACTAATGGAGGACAGTCTGTTGAGGAGGGTGGAGTGACAAATGGCATCAAAGGCCACACTCAGGTCAAGGAGGATGAGGATGATGAGGAGTCCAGAATCAACGGCCATAAGGAGGTCGTTGGTGATTTTGACTAGTGTTGTTTCAGTGCTATGGAGTGGGCGGAAACCGGACTGGAACAATTTCATAGAGGTTATTGTGGGATAGGTGAGAGTGGAGGAAACTGTTTTTCTCTAAGATTTTGGAGATGAAGGGCATATTGGAGATAATTGTTGAAGTTGAAGGGGTCGGCACTGGGTTTTTTGAGAATGGGGGAATACCGTGTTGTTTGCACTTTGAATACATCCACCGGTAACTGTGATCCTTTCCAGGGCCTTGCAGTTGGTCAACAATGAAATCCCCGGGTCCAAGTCATTCCTCTGCCGGTAAAGCAATCTGGCTCTCAATATTCTGTTTAAATGTTTCTCAATTCAATTCAATTCAACTTTATTTATATAGCACCAAATACAACACAGTCATTCCTAGGTGCTTTTAACAGAGAAAATAGAAAAGCCCAACATATCCACATGAGCAAGCAGGTTTGTTCTCAGTAATAATGGTTCTCTTGCAATGTCAGACTTTTCAGAATGTCTTTGTAGCTCATTCCCAACCCAAAATAAAATTAAATCATACTATCCTGGTCCATCGTGGAGCTTAAGCCCCTCAACCGCCTCCATCTTAGACCATACAGAAGGTGCGCTGGATTTGCTTACCCAATTGCCCAGGAATCATTTTATACCTACTTTATGGCCACAAATAAATATTTCATGTGCACATTATAGCTATATAGTGGCCACAATTTATTTATTATTTTACCATGTCATGTCGGGGGCTTCATAATTAACCCTCATCACAACATGTATCCAGTATAGGCGTTTATTAGAAGCATTAGGAAGATCTTCCTGAATGCATATTGCTGTGCCAATGTTTTCATCCACATTAATTTATGAATTTATTAATATATTGTCGATCTTTCATCTACAAGACATTCATTTTGCACCAAAGACATCAGATAATCTATGAATGGATTTAAATGCATGTTCAATCGTACTTCTATATGAAAGCTAGAATCAAAACAAACACTCATGTAATCAGAGCAGACATTGGAATTGAATCATGATCTAATGAAGGGTCATGGAAGGAAACATCGAACCATGATTATACACCAGCTTTAGTTAATTTCTGAAGGGAATTACTTTAGTGCCCCTTACTTATTGCAGTGTTATTTATATGGCAAACGGTAAATTGATTTGTCCTTAATAAGGCTTTTCCACTGCTTCTGCAGTCCACAAAGTGCGTTACTCTGTTGAAGACGTCCACATATTCACACATGCACAATGAAGGAGGCAACGTTCATTTTAGGCTTTGTGTTGCATGACCCAGGCTGATACGTGAGGGTGAAGTTAAACGTTCCCAGGAAAAAGGCCCAGCACACCTGCTGGGCATCAAGGCGCTTGGCATTGTGGAGGTAGGAGAGGTTCTTGTGGTCCATCCAGATGTTGATGAAGGGCTGGGAAGCGCCCTCCAGCTTGTGCCGCTACTCCTCCAGAGCCAGCACCACTGCGAGCAACTCCCAGTTCCCCACAACATAATTACATTCGGCTGAGGTGAGTCATCTGGAAAAAAAACACGCACAGGTGTGCAGTTTAGAACTATTGGTGCATTGACATAGCACATCACCTACCGTGGAGTCTGAGGCATCCACCTCCACTATGAACTGCTGAGTAGGATCAGGATGACTCAACACTGGGGCCTGGATGAACAGCTGCTTGAGCATCCCAAATGCTTAGTCAGCAGCTGGAGTCCACTGGAAGAAAGTGAAGGTAGAGGTGAGTAGAGTGAGTGGTGTGGCTACCTTGGTGTAATTGCGAATGAACCGCCGGTAGAAGTTTGTGAAACCAAGGAAACGCTGCAGCTGCTACGGAGTCATGTGTTCGGGTTACTCTGCCACAGCTCGAACCTCAGCTGGATCCATCTTCACCTGTCCCCGCTCGATGATGAAAGCCAGAAAACTTATAGAATCCACATGGAAAATACATTTCTCAGCCTTAGAAAAAACAGCTTGTTCTCCAGGATGCGCTGCAGCACAAGGTGAATGTGTTGGACATGTTCCTTCAGGTTTCTGGAAAAAAATCTAAATGTCATTCAGGTACACAAAAATAAAATGGTTGATCGTGTCACACATCGTTGATCAAGGCTTCATGAAGAGGCGGAAAAGCCGAGTCAATGAGATGGAACGGGTATTTGTTTTTAACCGTGATGTTTAGTCCTTGAAAGTCGGTACATGGACACAGGGTGGTATCTCTCTAGCTCACAAAGAAGAATCCTGCTCCAAGAGGAGAGGAGGAAGGACAGATAAGCCTAGCAGAGAGAGACTCTTGTATTTATTTCTCTATAGCCTCTCTCACATGTCAGGGCACAATGTACAGGCAACTCAAGGGCAGAGGGGCTCCAGGGAGTAAATTGGTTGTACAGCTGTGAGTTCTGTGTGTGTGTGTGTGTATGGGGTGGGGGGGGGGGGGGGGGGGGGGGTGCCCCGTTGTTTACTGAAGACCTCACTCAGGTTGTGATATTCCGACGGAACAGCAGAGGTCAACCAGGGCTCGCTGAGAGGAGGATAGAGATGAGCTTTAACAATACAAGTGGCAAAAAATGCCCCAACTGGAGTTAGTAGACCAGACAATTTGGGGGTTGTGTTTCTTTAGCCAAGTGAGGCCCAGTACAACAGGGGCATGGGGAGAGTGGAGGACGAGAGGCTTTATTAATTCGCAGTGGTTCCCTGACACTCGGAGGCGTAGGGGGGCCATGCGGTGGGTGAGGCGAGCCAATGTCCTTCCACCCAAGGCATCTACACAGACCGGATCCAGCCGAGTGGGTGACACGAGCAACTTGGGTCGTTAGACTGCTCAGTGTCTTACCGATGTCCTGCAGTGCCTCCTGATGTTGTCCAAGAAAGTATGAAAACAAAAAAATCCAAGGTTGGAAAGATAGATAGTGTGACGCTTTCATGCTTCACTTCTTCCTTGAGTCTTCACACTCTCTCCATGTTCACCTCCACCTTGTTGATTGCTCCCTGTTGCTTTCTTTCCTTGTACCTTCACCACATCATAACAGTTGAGGTGTTTTGTTTGGTTTTTTTTTTGTTAAATCAAGCATGGTTGATCCTGACAGCCCTTTGTTTTGAAATATGCACCATTTGTGTTTGTGACTCTTTTCTTTTTGGTTTACTGGTTTAGGTCATCCATTGAATCATCCAATCTCCAGTTTGTGATGATTTGTTGTTTGCAAAACAGCTAAATGATCAATTACACAGCACAGGAAACCTTCCTAATGGCAAGGCTCCTCACTGTGATAAATACTGTTGAACGACTCAAGGATATGGAAATAAGCCAAGCAAATGATCAGCTCAAATTTACCAAACAAAACAATGTCACTTATTAATACAATGTTGTGTATAATGCTGCTCAGAAATACTGCATGCTTGCTGCACTCCAGTTGCTTTCACACAAGTCTGTGTGAATAAACACAATTATATCAATTCCGTGCTTGCATGTCTTAATATTATTTAAGGAACTAAAATATGCATCACACGCAGTTGCAGGCGTGACAAACATGCAGCCTTGAGCCAAAACCAGAGAATCCAGTCCACCCCACAGAATGGCTTTGTAAAGTTTAAAAATAACCAACAAAATATTGATTGGGATGATCTATTGAATATCACCTGTTGTATTTTGTACTGGAGTAGGGATTTTGTGGTGTTTCAAACGACCAGCACAACACTGAGCCGAAAGATCTGAGAGTTCTTTGTACTTTTGAAGGATCATCAGCATCAAAGTCCCACTGTGAAATTGATTATGCAAAAAGTACACATGAAAACTCCAGCAGAAGACATGTGTTTGTCACATGCCGCTGTATTTTGCACTGTTATAGACACGATAATGCTGAAATTGCATTTCTTTGAATTTGAAATATTGGATTATTCATAATGTCGGCATTCTTTTGTTTTTGCACTAAAAAAAGGAACGTTTGGTTAAAATTAGAAAATGAACAGGTTGTTATGCTGTCATTTCACTCATCTGGCCCACTGGAGAGAGAAGTGAGTATCATGTGGCTCCAGGTCTACGTAAGGTGAGTCGGATTAACATGCCTTACTGTGTCACCTCCCCAGCGCTTCATCCTGTAGGGGGATCCATACCATCAATGTGAGTTTCTGACTTACTCCTTTATAAGAATAGAAAAACACTTAAAGCTGAAGATCTCAGAGACAAATCAAGTTTAATTCAATGTTGAGACTTTTACTACAACGACAGTCTCTCATTTGTGTGTTTCAATAGAGGAGAGAGTTGTTTTAACATTATAGCAGGGTAAGAAGTGCAGTAGTGCAGTGGGCCAGCACATCTTCTGTTTCAGTTGCCTCTGGAAGAAGAGGCACTTCTGAGCCTTTTTAATCAGGCCGGGAGTGTCATGGCTCCAGGCCAAGTCTTGTCTCATGTGTGAATCCCCTTTCTGCCAGCTCTCCAGCAAAGTTCAATTGGGCTTGAGCCTATTTTCATGTTTCCTGAAGTCTATGATGATCTCTTTCATTTTCCAGTTAAGCTTCAGGTCATTTTCTCTGAACCACCCAGGACTTGCTTGAACTTCTTGCCTGTGTTTTGCAAGTCCAGCAAATATTGCATCATCGGCACATTTTAACACTGATATTACAACTGTGGAAACTGCTTGTGGACAAGGAGGAGAGAATTGGAATGCAGCCCTGAGGAACTGTAGGTAGGCGTCTGGTTCGGGACGGTGACCGTGCAGAGGGAGAGCGCAATGACTTGTCGTGACCACCAGGTGGCCGTAAAGAGAGATTGCGATGACCCACGCAGCCACTGGAGGCGCTCGACTCGCTCTTTCTGGGAGTGCGGCGGTTGCTCGGCGACCGGATAAACAAGACGCTTGTGGTCTCACTGAGACAGAATCATTACTGTAACGCCGGAGTTTAACTGGATGTTTCGACATGCAGCCAAACTCCGGTGACGATACAAACGCATCATGGCGGTACAAGTTAGCGGTTTGGATGCTAATTGTAGCTATGTGGAGAGCTTATCTCCATCAGTTGACACACGTGGCGGCGGGATATGCACAGGGTGCACACATGGGAGGTTAATGAAGGGGAGAGAGAGAGAAGAGGATAAAAGGAAGAACGTTCTGGCGAGGCTCGGTTCTGAGTCTCGGATTCTGAGGTGGAAAACCAGAGTCCTGGACTTGCGATGGTGCGCGTGAATGTGCGTACACAACAGATGCTTATCAGCGACACACGAAACACGATTGCAGGTCAGCTTCAGGCTAATCTAGCAGCGCTGGCCAGACAAAAGCTCTCTTACGGTTCCGTTGTGCTGTTTGGTACAGCATCGTCCGTAGTCTGGGCTTTTGTAGGGCCTTGCTTTGCTGCAAGGAAGCTTCAGGTTTGCAGCTGTGTGGGAGCGTAGGCACGGACTGGTCTTTCTGCAGGTCCGTGGAGTGCATTGCAGCTGGGGGGGGGGGGGGGCTCCCAGGATCCACAAAAAAAAAAAGGAAAAGAAAAAAAGTGTAGTCCAAACGGTGTGTTCTGCTCGCCAGCGGGCTGAACCTTGGTGCTGGAATGGACCGGTACAGTCCGGTACGGTTCGGGGTTCCACCGCAAGAATTTGTGAGTTTCCGGAAACAACCGCTCCAAAAGCGGTCACTTTTCCGCTCCCCCTCGGTCGGGGAACCCGGGACTATGGAGCAGGTCTGAGTTTGAGGAGCCGTCTGCTGATTGGTCAGTGATTTACGACACGCCCTCAATATTTTAATACATCAGCTAGAGGAATCCTCTGTTGTCAGTGTGGTCAGCTTTGCACTGGTTGGGTTTTTTTTTTGTTCCTTTTCTTTGCTGCTCAACTTTTGTGTTGGTCATGAAAGAGCGGATGTGAGGCAGTGAGTGGTTATGACTATAGAGGAACACTACATTTCAAGATTCATTTCACTCACAGTCTGTGGAGTAAAGCTGTGGAATAAACTAGGAATGGAGATAAAACAAATATCAAATATGAATCCATTAAAAAAAAAGGTATAAAGGAATGATTCTTGAGCGCTACAGTAATTCCTCTTTGTGAGGGTTTGCTTTTTAATTGGAGAACATTGAATCCAAATGTCACTCAGGTTATTATCAACATCTGTGCAACTGCTGATGTTAAATAAAATTTAAGGAACCTTCACCGTCAGTTGTTGACGTGGACATCGGGGTGTTTGAGGGGTCAGTGTCAATATGTTTTTACTTCTTTCTTTTCATTTTGCAAATAGATGAAGTGAAATATGTTGTTTCCTTTGTTTTTTGTTTTATTCATCTAAATGTTTCTTTTCTTTCTTTTTATGTTTGTATCATGAATAAATAAAGATTCATTCATTCATTCATTCATTCATTCATTCACTCATTCATTCGTATACAAGATTAAGCATTGATTGACAAATTTGCCATAGATTTAAAAAAATTTTACAGACTCACAAATACACAGGATAAAATTTTTGATTTTTTTAAGCTTTGTTGTTTTTGCATAGTTACAAAACTTCACCAGAATGTTGAATCACTAGTCATAGGCTGTCGCCTTGAGTTTCTGAACACTTTCACTGTCCTCTCTCTATTTTTGACAAATCTTAAAAGATTGCATGTTTGAGGTCACGCTTCTCTTAGAAGATCAAAATGAGCATAACTATTGAAGCTCTTGGTCGCAGGAATGTCATAAGAGAGAGCATATGAAAGGTTTCTTTTTGATCATTTCATGCTTTCCTTTCCTGGAAAAGGTTATGTGTGCACCAATTGCAAATCGGAGACAAAGAGCTCCTCTCCATTGTAACGTCTCGAGATGGAGATACCACATTCTCCTGTGCATAAGTATCTGTAAAACCTGAAACAAATAAGAAAACATCAGTGTAACAGGCAGGATCTAAGCCACCTTGGTCCTTGGTGTTCTGTAGTGTTTTTAAACTTATACGTGATTGTTTGTTTTTCCATAAGAATTTTGAGATTTGAGAATCCAGTGTGTTAAAGCAAGTTTTGAAGAATCATTGAAAAGATGTAGTTAATTTTCGGCAGGACCATCATTTTAATTGTTGCTACTCTCCCCATAAGTGATATAGGACGTGTCCTCCACCGAGTGAGGTCCTCTTCTATTGTTTTAATGAGGGGGGTGTAGTTTAAGTGCACCAAGTCTGACAGCTTGGCTGAGATGTTAATGCCGAGGTATTTGATGTTCCCTGGTTTTAGTGGGGTATTTGATGTGTGCTGAAAAATAGAGTTAATAGGCAAGACAACTGATTTATTCCAATTTATAGAATATTCTGACATTGCAGAGAATCTGCTTATTAACTCTATTGTTTCTGGAAGAGAGGTCTGTGCATTTCGCAGGAAAAGTAACACATCTGCATAAAGGCATATTTTATGGGTTATATTTACTGTTCGTATTCCTTTTATGTTATTGTTCTGTCTAATGGCGGCTGCTGGTGGTTCGATAAAAATTGCAAAGAGAGATGGTGAGAGTGGACACTCCTGCCTTGAGCCTCTCTCAAGATTGAACCTTGAAGAAGTTTGACTATTCGTTTTAACACAGGCACTGGGTGAGGTGTACAATGTTTTTATCCAGGAGAGGTCATTTTCTTTGAATCCAAATTTTCATTGGGTAGAAACAGCGAGTAGAAATTTCCAATTGATCCTATAAAAGACTTTTTCTGCATCCAAGGAAGTGATAATGGCCTTTTCTTTATCGTGGTGGTAGTGGTCTATAAGATTAATTAATGTATGTGTATTGTTAGTGGAGTGGTCTATAAGATTAATTAATCTACGTGTATTGTTAGTGGAGTGGTCTATAAGATAAATGAATCTACGTGTATTGTTAGTGGCGTGAAACCCGGACTCTGACCAGGGACCATCTCACTCTGTGGACAGAGTGCTAATCACTGGTTCATAGCGGTTCTTACTCTTAGAATGGCGAGGAGAGTTAACTTGTACAGTTATCTCTTCTTGGTTTTATATTAGTGATGGCATTTTTACTCTTTTTGAGCAACAGTGACAGCATAAGCAGCCATAACCTACGGAATCACAGGAGCGCCACAATTAAAAGGAAATGAATGTGGGAATATAGAGAGAATCAACAATATCAAAAATATACAAAGCTAGTCATTTTATTCTATCTTGTCTTTGCTTATCCCATTTTGTCAATGCTTCTTCTATTTCATCTTTTTATTTTCCATTTGCTTTTCGTCATTGTATTTACTGGATGAGTCAAGCCGTCTGCAACAGACAAAAGCAATACAATGCAAATCAGCAAGGCTGTGGGCGGGGCTAATCAGCAAGGCTGTGGGCGTGGCTTATCAGCAAGGCTGTGGGCGGGGCTTCCTGTTCAGGGTGACGAGTCCATACCTGATCACGCCATTCCTGCTTGAAGGACGTCATTTTGAACATGCTATTGCATTAGAATAAGTTTCAAATCTTTACTTTATTTTCCCTTTTACATATTTATTTCTTGTACAATATTATTCAATATAATTTCTTTGTTTTGGTAATAAAAATATTTTATTTCATTGGCTATGTATTCCCGAATTTTTAAGACTTTTCCCTTGTCTCAATAATTCCTCCATGAGGTTTCCACAGGATGGAGCTTTCCCTCAGCTTTAAAATGAGGTAATATTAGTGTTGCTACGTGGATTAGCGAATGTTTTTGTGGATGTTTTGCCTGGGATCTTTATGCTTAGCACAAGCGGGCGACTTCCCAAAGATGGTGGCGCTATAGGCACGTCTCGTTAACTGAAGGAACTGTGCCCCCTAGAGGCCTGATGGCTCAATCTTGCTACACACAGTTCATGTCTAAGACTTGATATAATCTTAATATAGTCCAGGATCATTTAGGTGTTCTTGTAAAAAGGGGTGTACACACAAAGAGAAGATGCATTTACGCAACATAAGATGTAAGACTATTTTATTAAAAGTGATGTCTCTTGACTGCTGTCTAGACCAGTGTTTTTCAACCTTTTTGAGCCAAGGCACACTTCTGGAGGCACACCACCACCACCACCACCCGAAAATGTTAAAATGTGAAACTCTGTAGCCTATATTAACAATATAAAGTTGTTCTCATCAAAGTTTTATCAACAGGAATCAAATAAATACAAAAAAAAAGTATTTCTCAATTTCTTTTTTTTTTTAATTTGTACTCACTCAGTGTGAAACCTGGACCTGGTGGATATCTGATAGCTGATATCCTGGTTAGATTCTTCCTTTTCAAAAACTTCTCCATCACTGTCACTGACACAGTACTTTGATACAAGATGGTAGCAGCCGCAGGTGGTGGTGATTAACCACACTGTCGTCTGTTAAAGGTATAGTAGAGGATTTTCTTCTTCCGGGTGGATCATCAAAATAACTGGTCCTCCCAATTGTCAATCATTCTGGTGATATATGACGTAAGCCCGTCGTACGTGCTCGTCCCTGCGCGCAGCTCACTCCACACGGTCCTCATCATGCCAGTGGCCGACCCGACGCATTATTCTCGGACATTTTTACACAGTTTCACCCCCTCTGGTGCAAATCTTCTTGTAAAGTGAGCTTATGTGAGCGATGCCGACTAATGACTTGTAAACAGAGCGTGCACGAGGAGAACTGGGCTCATGCATGTCTCTCGCACGCGTTTTAGTAGGCGTTCCGTCTCGGGAGCAGGTACAGCGTTGTGCATGCGCATTTTTTTCAAACGGTGGAGAGGGCGGTTCTTTCCTAAAATTCCTGAAAATCCTCCTGTATACCTTTAAGTTTCATTTCACCGGCAAAGTTCTGTGCTGCCATCTAGTGGTGAAGAGTATTTATACATGATTACTCTGCAACACACTGCTCTCACAGCTGACAGCGGCTGTGAGAGCAAATGATTTTTAGAAAAAAATGTGAAATTGGATTCCCCGGCACACCTGACTAGATCTCGCGGAACAACAGTGTGCCGCGGCACAGTGGTTGAAAAACACTGGTCTAGACTGATGAAATGTGTAAATGGAACCAATTTTAGAATTTATGGTGTTTTTGACAGCTCCCTACACGCAGAACACGCACTGTGCGTAGGGCCCCGCGATCCATGGGGGGCCCCATTTTGCGCAAGTGAATTGAATTTCCCTCGGGATCAATAAAGTATCATCATTCTCTGCAAATGCGCAAAGGATGCGCGTGCATTTTGCAGAGAGGCGCGTAGAGCCACCAAGTCAGGAGAGGCAGGAGAGAGAGAGAAAAAAAGAGACGCAATGATTGAAAGCGCGAAGCGTCACCATCTGACCAATCAGCGGTCAGACGGGCCGACAGACAGTTGTTTACAGGTAGAGAGAGAGAGAGAGAGAGAGAGAGAGAGAGAGAGAGAGAGAGAGAGAGAGAGAGAGAGAGAGAGAGAGACGGCTTCCAAACGTCAATACGATTCGGGAGCTCGCAAAAGAAAGAAAAAGTCCTAACAAGAAGAGGCTCGTGCTTCACTTGAAGGTGGGGATGTTGTTGAAAACTTACCTTCGCTCATCAATGGCACAAGAACGGTTGAGTGGGCTGGCTGTGATTAGCGTAAACTCAGAAGTAGCACAGCAGCGGCCATATGATGAGCTCATTGATGACTTTGCATCCAGAAAATGCAGACGTGTGCATCTGTACAGTTATTGTTCCACTGTTGATAGAGGCTGTTCATTTGATTCGTTAGTAATTGTAATTTATTATTATTGTTATTGTTATTGTTATTATTATTAGTATTATTATATTATTATTATTATGTTATTGGAAGGGGGGCCCCAAAATAAAATCCTGCTTAGGGCCCCCACTTGGCCAGGGGCGGCCCTGCAGCTGTGGAACGAATAATAATCATCATCATCATAATCATCATCATCATCGTCATCATCATCATCATCGTCATAATAATTTGTCTTGTGTAAATGGTCCTCTTGAAGTAGTTTTCAAATAATTTTTGAATAAAAAACTGTAAATTTAGAAATGTAATACTGTAAATGTGGCAGTCTGTTAATGTTATATGTATATCAAATTGCCCCCGGTGACGTGAATTGTATACATAATTACATAAAAACGGATATAAAAAGTTTTGGACCGCGCCTTTACTGCAGCCAATCAGCGCCCTCGGTGTCGATGACGTTGCAAGCCCGTAAACTCCCGGAAGCTGGAAGTTTGTGTGACAGGCCGTGCTCTGTGTCTCAAGACACGACTACTCCCCTCGAAAGTTCGGATAATCCAGCGATTGGCGACAGCAGCGTCGCATTTTCCCGTCAGACGCTCGGACTCGTGTGTGGTTGAGGTGAACGCGGTGATCTCGCGCGAGGCAGGAGGACGTGAAAGAAACATCACAGACGGAGGATGATGGCCTCAAGTTTACCGGCTAACTGCTGCACAGACGTCCATGATGACCAGGCGCAGAAAGTGAGTGTCCCTGTGGACGGCGCTCCCCGGGGCTTGTTTCGGGGTCACCTGCTGTCCCGTGGTCTGGTACTTTAACCCCCCCTGTGAGCTGCGGAAGCCTCCGGGGGCCACAGAGTTCGTTTGGAGGCTGTTTGTGTGTGTAAAAGAGTCGCAGGGAGAGAAAGGCGCCGCCCCCTTTGTCTTCTCTTCGTCTATTGATCGCAGTTGTGCGTCTCTTAGTTGGTTGTTTCGTGTCTCTTCATGGGAACATTTGTTAATCATGATCGTGTGTATGCCTTTATTGTGCTTCTGGAGTTGTTTTGACCTTGCTTAGTGGGGCTTTCTTTTTCTTTGTCAATATTAATGAGTTTCAGATATGTGAAAACATACAACAAAAAAAAGACAAACACCAAGACAATACGATGTATTCTTTTATATGTATGTATGTATGTATATGTATATATATATATATATATGAATCATTTATAATTTATTGTTTATTAATTAATTTTACACACACAATATATCATTTATTGAAAGACTGTACACAAAATAAACATTTAATCCTACCCCTTCTCAATTATTCAATAACCAAATTCTACATTGTCCAGCTTCCCGCATGTCTCATGTTGTATTTATTTTATAATAATTTCGTAGTTTGACATTTCTGTGGCATTGTTTCTATTTGTCTTTTCACATGCATTGTGTCCCTTTGCACCTTCCCCTGACCATTTTATGCTCATTTGTTCTTGTTTTCTGTCAACGTCCTATTGTACTGTCTCTCTGTGACATTTTCCTGATTTCCTTCATGCATCATGTATTTATTGGTTGACTTGTCATGTCAAAGATTGTTGAGTTCTTTTCATTGATTGTGGCAGTTTTTGGTATTTCTTCAGTAGTTTTCTGATCATTTTAAGTCTCTTTGACTCATATTGCATGTACACATGATTGTTTACTGTCTACATCTCACTGGCTTCCTTGTGTGTCCTTCCAACTTTGCATTTGTTATTTTGTGGCGCTCCATAGTTATCTCGTGTCATTTTCTTGTTGTTTGGCAACTCTTGGTCTTACGTTGCTTATTTTTCATGTGCATTACATATTTCATGTCATGTTTTACACATTAAATGGTGCTTTGTGTTAGTTTTCTCTATCTTTTTCTCATTTTGCATGGAGTTCTGTGTCTTTTCGGAGTATATTTCTATCAGTTGGTGGACTATCTTTTTTTCGTACTGTTGTAGTTGCTATCCGTTTCACAGTATTTTTTTTCATACCTATTTCTTCTTATCTTGTGTTTAGATATCCAGCACATATAAGCACAGTAAGGCCTTTTCAGGGAGAGTAAACAGCCTCAGACCTATGGTTGCACTTTAAATGTCACTGTAGGATTCACTTGCTAATTTGACCTTAAGTAAATTTCCCTGGTTGAAGCTGGTTCCTCCTCTGAATATTTCTTCCAGCAATCAATCCACACCTTGAAGCAATGAACGAATAACTACATATCTTATTGGAATGTCTGGGCTTTGCCCATTTCCTTGTGATTTGCTCTCAGTTTGTTTCACACTGCTTGGTAATTACTGAATACCAACCTGTGATTTGATGGTTTATTATCTGAAGCTATTTAACATTAAGGTCAATTTTGTGTATTACAGCATTGCATTAAAAAAGTAAAACTTCAACAAAGTCTGCACCAGCCAGTTTTGGCAATAATAAAAAGAAAATCCCCCCCCCCCCCTTTTTTTTTTTTTAATGAGATGAACCAAAGTTGGAGGTGGCCTCTGGTCAGCTTTATCGTTCTGCATAAAGGGACAGAAAAGAGAGAAAATGTATTAGATGACAATTGCAAGGCCTTCATCAGCAGCTTTTTAGTGTGGAATATCTAACGTGTCGTACAGACAGGTTCAAGGAAAACTCTTTGCCAAAAGAACGAGAAGATTGCTAAATAAAACAGAACTTGTCATTTTTATAAAGGGAGTGCCACCAAGTTCTCCTCTTTTAAAAATATGTGCAGGTACAGCATACCTGTAACTGGCCACACATTGTCTTGAACTGTTTAGCTAGGATGAGACGGGCTGAGGTACTCTTTTCCTCTTCCAGGTGGATAAATTCCTGCACCACTTCCAGCTGTCAGATCAGCTCATCATGGACGTGTCGATGAGATTTCGCAGAGAAATGGACAAAGGCCTTTGCAGAGACACCAACCCCACAGCCGCCGTCAAGATGCTGCCCACGTTCGTGCGCTCCACTCCTGATGGAACTGGTAAAGCCACTTTCTTGACTGTAATAGAAAAAAAGTTCCCTGTCCAAATTGAAGTAATTTTGGTGAGTGCATAGTTGCATCCTGACCTTTTTGCATGAAGTAGAAAGTGTCCTCGGTCCAAATGAATGGCATGTCATTCAAACGCTTCTCCTTGAAAGTGGCCAGTTGAAGAGACGCAATTTGCTTTCAATTGCAAATCGCATACAGAACAACAATGTTCTTTTTCAGAATACCAGAGGTTGTTGCATCAAACACACCAAAAGAATATCATGCTTAAAAAATGAAAAGGCTTGTGCTTTGTTTGAGAGCTTCATCGCGATAGAATTAGAAATATTTCAAGGTTTGCACCAACAGGCTCAACAATCTCATTAGAAAGGCTGCTTATGTGGAGGAGGTGGATTTTGTGCAGGCGGGCTCAGAGGGGAGGAGCCGGTCCGAACTGGTCCTTCCCGAACAATGATGGTCGTCCTCTGTGAAGTCCTGGTCAGCAGTAGAAGCTCCTTCAGCAACAGACTGGAAACACCAAAGTGCAGAACCGAGCGCCAGGAGATCCTTTGTTCCTGTGGCAATAAGGCTCTGGAACGCCTCCCTGTAAATAGTGTGTGTTGTGTTTGCCTGTTAAATCACTATTCAATGCTGCAACAGTCGCCGCAGAGCTTAACACTGTATATATTGACATTTAACTTCATATGACTTAACTATACTATTCATTCTGCATGGAGCAATGTCAAAAAAAAAAAAAAAGATTAATATAGTGATTCTGATTCTAAAGTTTGAGTCCAACAAGAAACGAAAAGGAAATAAGTTCCACCTAAAGAACATAAATGCCCACAAAATAGTTTCTGGGCAAAAATAATCAAATGAATGAAATTTTTTTTTTTTTTTTTTTTTTTTTTTTGAGATTACAGGAATGCAGTACGTTGTGTCTTTGTCTAACTGTACAAACTTTTGAATGCAATGTGCTTCTGTAGCCATCAAGGTTTTTTTTTTTTTCATCAGCTCCAGAATGGAGTCGATAAAGGCAAATATGCGGCTGCCGCCACCTCTGCAGAGTATATTCATTAGCTTTTTGATCGTAAAGCCTTTCAAACGCTATAATTTGAGAAGAGTGAGGTGAGCACGAAGGGTTAAGTTTTACAGAGAACATCAACATAAAAAAGGCACTAGTCCGAGTTAGTCCTTGTAGCACACGTTCAACTCCGTAGTTCCAATCTAAAAATGCAACAAAGCATCCCCC
This sequence comes from Blennius ocellaris, assembly GCF_963422515.1. NCBI lineage: Eukaryota > Metazoa > Chordata > Actinopteri > Blenniiformes > Blenniidae > Blennius > Blennius ocellaris. Next base: position 26,191,011 of record NC_137656.1, on the reverse strand, counting down.
CCAGGAACAAAGCAAAACAAAAAATAAAAAAAAACAAAAAACCAAGCACAACAAAATAAAGCAAAACAAAAAACCCTCCCTCCTCAGCTCACTAAATTCAGTACAAGTAGAACAACAACAACTGTATATCATACATATATACACAGGAAGACATTAATGAATACCTACTGCAGGTACACAACAACAAATGAATAATGAAAGTAAAATAAACACCAAGCACTGCAAAGCACATTTAGTTGTAGTCCTAGTTTGAGAGCAGGTCAACTCACTGCATTGGTGTTTCTCATTCTGTACTGGCCTCAGACAATTAATTGTACAATACATTGTCTTTTATTCTGTTTGAAAAAACAACACTTTGTTCAGAATGTATTGCCTTTAAAGCAGAAACATGACCTTGTATTCCAGATGTCTTTTTCCACATAAATCCTCCAATAATCTGTGACACGAGTTTTAGGGTTGAGAAACCTTGAGCTGATTTTTCCAGTTTGATCATACTTCTGTTTTCCACATGACTGAATGTTGTGTTTTTTGTGTTATCTATTTCTATTTGTGTTGAAAGAACAAGGTGAATTCCTGGCCCTGGACCTGGGTGGGTCGAACTTTCGAGTCCTCCTGGTTAAGGTTTTGGGAAACGGCAAGCAAAAGGTGGAAATGGAAAATCAGATATACGACATTCCCGAGAACATCATGAGAGGCTCCGGCGCTGAGGTGAGAACTTTTCCTCATCGTTCCTCAAAAAATCGTTATCTCTTCCATCACTTTGTCTCTTTCCAACTCTTCGTTTAGCTCTCTTTCTTTTCTTTCGTCTGTCTCTTTTGGCCCTTTTCCCTATAGTTCTGTTTATATCTCTCTGAGGCCTCGTTTAGGCCACAACGATTTCAAGTGAAAACAGAAAACGTTCGTTGCGATTTGGGTGTTTGTTTACACGGCAACAGCACTCGGAGCCAGTGAAAATGCAACCATTTCAAAATGGCTCTCAAAGTTTAACTTCTAGACCAGGGGTCGGCAACCCGCGGCTCTTTGGTCCCTCCACTGCGGCTCCTTGAGCCTCGGTCCCACTGCAGCTCATCCTGGAGGGACGTAAGGAGGCAAAGCCACCCAGAGCGCAGTCCCTACCAAGAGTGGTAAAATGTAGGCGGGTTGTCAACGACGCAGCGACGTGACGTCATTACAACAATAATGGCATGAAGAACGTAGAATTGCGGCTGCAGGTCATGACAGCGGCTCAACTGGTGTCTGAAGCTGGGAGCTTCCTGTACCTTTCACAGTAAAACTGCTGCGCTGCAGAGCGCCGACAATTCCAGGAGGTTCATTGCAGACTTGTTGAGAGTGTCGGAACATTCTAGTGAATTACACAACAACTACAGGACATTAAAGCCACACCATCACACTCATGGTTCTAACAATCCAGATCTCCCACATTTATCTTCCATTTTAATAATGTGTAGCAATAAAGGAGCTGGTAGCTGCAATGCATTATGGGAGCTTCTGTTTGTGGTGTTTTAAATGTAATTATTGGGGGTTATGTTAGGTTTGTAGTGTTGGTAATAATTGTGTTGTGTTGTGTTTTTGTTGCTTAGTTCATGTAGTTTAGTTTATTAGTTGTAAGTCGTCAACCAGCAGTGAAGAAGGTTTTGTGTGTCGTGTCCTCCTGGCATGGTCTTCCTGTGGGACTGTCAGAATAAAAGTGTGCGGCTCTCTGGGTGTTGTGTTCAGTGGGAAACAGGACCAAATGGCTCTTTGACCATTAAAGGTTGGCGACCCCTGTTCTAGAAAATGCTCAGTTTTCATGTGCCGTAGTAGAAATAGTTCATCTGCACATGTGCGAGTAGGTGGAGAATAACCACGTTTGCCAGTGTCATGACTGCCAGCCATACTCTCCTGGGACTTGGTAGGTTTCTTGTTGAGTCATAATTGCTTTCCAACTTCCTTGTCTTTCAATACGAATGTCCATGTTTCTAGCGTAGCGTTCTCTGTGCACATGTGTGGTTTCATTACAAAAACTCAATCGGGCACTCTGTAGAGAGCATACCTTCACCAACGCCACATTTGTCACCATGGAAACCAATGGTCATTTGATCCACCACAACACTCCTTCCCTCATTAGTCACGGTTGTTTAGATTGCTTCATGCTGTTGAAATCTTAAGGTCACCGATGTTCTGTTGGTTCCCATTGTCCAGCATGTCTACGGTGGAGTAAATATCTTCTCCCCCCCAGGGGCTGTTTGCCCCCAAAATCTAATGCATTGAACCTTGGTGGTGACAAATCATCCCTGAAATGTTCATGCAAATAGTTTTTGTGAAAAGTTGGTAAAATACATACTTTCATACATATGTTTAATAACTAAATATATCCACACGAACAAAAGCATAACTTTGGTTGGCGAGGGTAACAAACTGTGGCGATTGGTGGCCTGGTATGCTAACTGCATCAGTGTCTGCGTTTGATATCGTTTACGCATTAACGGGCGTTTTTGGCAAATTGTTGCAATGTGAATGCGAAACGTTCACGAAACTGGAACGCAAAAAACGTGGATTTCACTTGCGATGTTGTTGAGTGAAGGAGGCCTCACTCTGTATCTGTCCTGTGTTGTACATGTCAGTGTCTCTCTCTGTCAGTCCCTGAGGACCTTGTGGTCCTTGAAGTCTCATATCCAAGCCCTCAATGTGGAAGATTAGTGACTCTAATTTGAGTTGCTCCCCATCTCGCCCTTTGTTTTTCTTTCCATTTGTCTCTACTTCTGTTCGTCTATTTCTTTCCATGTCTCCCTCTCTCTCTCTCACCTTCTGGTCTCTGTCAGATCTGAATATCACTTTAACTATCCATATCTCGCTGAATCCTTTTTTTTCATTGATTTCTATCTCCTGTCTTGGTGAAAGTCCACTTCTTCAAATTCATAAATGGTCATTTTCAAATCAATGTTTCATGCTGATGTCAATAAACGTGTGGGCTCACGGTTCGATACACAGGGAGTGTCGAGGGACAGTAATGGAGATGAGATGCTGTATGTTTGAATATATAATATATAATATAATATATAATATTCAGGCCACAGGTGATGCATGATTGCATCCATACTACACTCCTGGTTCACTTCCATGCGTGTTTCATGACGTAACGTAACGATCCCGAAAATCCCCGCAGAGGGTCGGAGTCCAGCGCACGGGGTGGATGACGAGTTTGACCTGACGCGTACTTAAGTTTGACTTTCCCTTAACAGCAGAGAACGTAAGGCTCGTGGGCCAAAACCCACCAAGAGACTCCAATCTGGTCCCACCAAGCAAGGCGCTTATAGAGCAGGGGTCCTGAATCCTGGGCCTCGAGGGCCAGTGTCCTGCATGTTTCAGGTTTCTCCAAGTTGCAACACACCTGAATGCAATAAGGGGCTGGTTTCTTGGCCTTTTCACGAGCGAGACGATGACGTCAACATCAGATCAAGGTGTGCTGAAGCTAAAATGTGCTCGACACTGGCCCTCCAGGCCCGGAATTGAGGACCCCTGTTATAGAGGATTTGTAAAAGTTTTTAGTTTTCACATTTCTTTGTATTTTTCACACGAATGTTTAATTAAAATTGACTTTATTGTAATCATTTTCAGCTTTTTGATCTTGTAAAAATGTAGACAATTTAATTTCATACACTGTGACCACGACCAAGAAAAAAGTGTAAATTTAAAGGTTATTACAGCAATATTTGACCAGTTTGGTCACTCAGGATGAAGCTGGACTGTATGTGGTTCCTGAAGTACATTAAAACTTATTTAATCATTATTTTGTATACATCTTATATACATGTGTGTATAAATAGATATATTGTATACATCTTGTATTGATTCAGTTATGTACTTAAAAATAGCCAGAACATATTTGATGTTTGGTTCGTTCAATGTCAACTGGTCCTACAATTTGTCTGAAGAGAGGACACCTGCCTTGAGGGGACACTTGTCCTTGGACTTTAGGGTGTCCATGCATCACAGGTGTTACTGTACATGTCAATATGCAAGATTATAGCCAACGGCTATTTTCCGAAGTCTCTTCGGCAGGCTGACGACAAGGACACAAGATAAATTCAATAAAACAACAGTAACAACAATTAGAACTGTTGAGCAGGAGGAGTAATTACAGAGAGAGGAAACGGGTCCTTTAAAACACAATAGGACAGAAAAAAAATAAAAAAATAAAGCCAAAGCAATGAAAAGGTATAGTGGATCTTGAAACATTCAGGCCACGGGTCAGTCGACCAAACATTTCACTTGTGTTAAACGCTAAAGTTAGATATCAAATAGCTGAATAAAGTGCAGAGTGCTGATGTGTTGAAGTGTTAGATGCATAATTATATTGCTGATTGCACAGTAAATATAAAGTGCTATTTTAAGTGCACAATACTCAATACATATTACATTAATCAAATAGCAGCAGTAGCAATTATATGATACTGGAAGTACCCGTTTTTAAGAAATATGAATTGCATCTTGCCTTGCATGTATCTCTAATACCTAAAAGGTAAATAAAGATATATTAATAACGAAAATATTAATGGAGAAGAGGGAGAAGTAGTAATGACAATAAAACAGTGATGTTCATGAATGTACTCAGGGGAAATCGCGGATGGTTCTCCAACAATTAGCTAATATTAAACAACGCTTGTGACAACAGTGTTGTTCTTCCACTAGCCAAGCTTTAACGTGTTCGGTCAAAGAGGTCGGCACTCACGTATTGTGTTTGGCATTGAATTCCAGGTGTGAGAAGCACGAACAAAAAAAAGTCACCTCGAGAACCAGGTTTTGTTCATCTGGTTTTGTTTTTTTTTGTTATTTTTTAAAAATTCTTGAAATGGAGGGGGTGCTTTGCCATGGAAGATTTTGTATATCTAGATGGCGTCTGTGTGTTTAACAGTGTTATACCTGCTTAAATGCTCATGTTTTTTTAATATCTGACAGTGATGCTACTTTTTAATAAATTAATTTTTTATCCAATACTTTCAGTGCTTGTTTATAAACCGTTTCAATCGGCTTTAGTGTCGTCTTACAGGTCGATGTGTGACATGATCGTAGTATCAAAATACAGTTTTGCTGACTCACGAGTTAGATGGTTTCTAATAAACCTAAAGTTGAACAAGGTAAACTTAATTCTATTCAGTGTTTTTTTTTATTTGTCGTTTAAAACGAAGTTGTGAGTCGAGAGTGATTCCTGGGTATTTAATTTCTTGTACCACCTCAATTGTTTTACCTTGCGCAGAAAAGTTGAGATCAGCGTTTGTGTTTTTAGAAGTTATTACACACAGAAAATTAAGTCTTCGTTGCTCACCAAAACCATTTTGTTTCTGCACTGAATCAGTGTTTAAAGCAGTTGGAAGGTCTGTTTTACTAACAATAAACCTGTAATACGCCTGTTTGTAACCTCGTGTTCTGCTCTTATAATTTGTCTGCCATAATGCAAAGATTTGGGTTAAAAAATGAAGCAATATGCTTCTGAAGTGCTCATGACGGCTCATGTTTTGAGTAAATACCTGCAGCATCTATGCAAACACACTGCGGTGACATTTAATCTCCCACTAATCGGCTGGTCTGTAATGACGTATCTGTGGTTTTGTCTCCTGCAGTTGTTCGACCACGTCGCTGCCTGCCTGGCTGCATTTTTGGAGAAGTTGGGCATCAAAGACCGAAAACTCCCTCTGGGCTTCACCTTCTCTTTCCCTTGTCTTCAGACCAAGTTGGACGAGGTGAGAGAGTTTCTGTTCCGGTTCAGTTGGCGTGTCGGGTGACACGCCGGTCTGTCGCCCTGGCAACTTGTTCATCACAACTTCAGCCGTTTTCCAAATAAACTGAGGAAGCAGGGTGGCGTCATTGTTGCTCATTCCAGGATAAAAATGTATCACCTGTCATAAGTCAGCAATGTGGACCCAAGACAAAGAAGCAAAGGTGTGGCAAGGTAATGACTGTGTGGATGGTTGCTTTAACCGGGCAAAGGAGGTGGTGGTGGAGATTGGTGTCAGTGGGTTTTGCACAATCGGGTTGTGATGTGATACGAGACACGAGATTCTCAATAGGGGCAAGCGTTTAAGGAAACATTTGTCGATCAGTAATCTAAAATTTACTTTGGCATGAACACTATGTGTACAAAACAAAAAAAAAAAGAATCCAACCAAACAGGTTTTAAACTCCCCTGCTTTTTCTTACATACCAGCGAGACAGAATAAAACTAAAACTCTGGCCTCAAACTGAAAGTGCAGAAGAAGCTATGCTTGAAACTGGCACCAACATACGACCTTCAAAGTTGCACATCACATTATGATGCAGCTGTTTTGAATAACTTCATCCCAAAATAATATAAAACATCTTTATCTCTATGTCATTGTCTTTTTATGACTTGATCCAAAGTTTTTACCAAAAGCCCTGAAATTTGATTCTGGATCATTCTGCATGTGTTTTGTGACCACTGCAATGTGGGGGACTGAACTCAATGAACACAATCTTATATTATCACAAACTCCTCCGGAGAAATGGAAACTGATGGTCTCTGATGAATGGAAGGCCCTGGGTGGAGTTTTGTTTTTTGTTTTTCATTACTTTTCTGTAAATTCAAGCTCTCCAAGTTCCTCCATTTGTTAGTTTGCCATACTGGATGCCAGCTGATGGACAAACATGTTTTTTGTAAGTGATGAACTAGAATGTGTATCAGGGGTGTCACAGTTTACTTGAGGAGCCTCATTCAGCCTTATTCCATCTTGAGTGGGCCGGACCAGAAGTTTTTCTTTGTTGTGGGGCCGGGTGAACGTGATAAAAATGTCTTGCTTCACAAAACCAAACGGTTAATACAGAAAACGATTACAATCTCAGCATGAAGCCAATTTTAAAGATACATTCTGGCGCAAAATGCAATGAAATGTCCAAAAAACCTCTCCTATAGTTGTTGCATTATGCGTGTTTTTACAGACTCACCCCTACTTTACGCAGTGGCTGATTTATTGGGCACACGAGTCTCTTTCTCATTCTGCAGATTTGGCTTTTGATCGCTTATCTTCACCTCTCAAATGTAAATAGTCCAACAGAGAAGAAAGATTGTTTCATACAGATTGTTTGATGGCCCAAAGCTACATATTCAGGACTCATTGGCCAGTGTGGAAAGAAGTGTGAGGCATTATTGGCACATGATAGCCTCTAAACATGTTGATTCCAACAAGGTACATTATGAATGAAGACGTCTATGCTTCAAGGAAGTTCTGGGAATAATATGTTGCATAAACTTATTAATACTAAGCTTCTAATAATACTTCTTCCAGAAGTACTAACACCCAGGTTTATAGAGCATCTTCTTCCCACTTTCTGTTCTAACGTTCCTAAGTTCTTTTTATTATCATTATTATTATTATTTTAATTCAAATTGAAGCAATTCCAATATGTTTATAGTTTCAGCAAAGTTTCCAGTACAGTGTACCTTTCGGAACACAGTGCAGGACAACAGAACCACTGGAGGGACATGATTCCAAGCAGAGCTCGTCGTAACCACTCCAGGGGCTGCTTTCTGATTTCTGATATCTGCTTCTAACAGCCCCGCCTGAACTCTGATCTCCCACATTCTGGACACTTACTCAAACATTTGATCATTTCTTTGCCGACATGTTCCTGACCTTGCGTCTGTCCGTCCGTGTGCTCTCATTTGCAGAGTGTGTTAATGTCCTGGACCAAAGGCTTCAGGTCGAGTGGCGTGGAGGGGAAAGACGTGGTCAGCCTTCTGAGGAAGTCCATCAAAAAACGAGGGGTAAGTATTTTAATTGGACATTCATCCGCAGTCTGTGTGAGGATGAGGAAGGTCACTTAAACCAGATATACTTAAACAACACGACGTTACGAATTGTGACGTGAATCTCCGCCTACATATGCAAACAGAATTTTTCTCAGGCCGTCCGCAGAATCGAGCTGATTTTGCTTTGAGATATGGACGACAAAGACGATCATTTGTGGAAAAAAAGATGATGTAATCGCTGCCCACTCTCCGTCACGGCAGTCTGCAGTGTCATCAAATAACCACAATGGTGGACTACATGCTCCAGGTGGCGCTGCAGAATCTCCTGATGCGAGCCCGAGGAGGAGCAGGGCCATTGACCTATATAAGTTATAAATAAGTCTACGAGCAGGAGTCTACTTCAAAATTTCTATGTGCTCTGTCTTCTTCTGTGTTTTTATTGTATTTGGTGAGTCACAGCGCCTCTAAAGGCCTGACACATGTACTACATACCGTGAACCCTCGTATTGAGCCGTGATGTGTGGACAGAATTACTTTTGAGAACCCAGGAAGAAAGAAAAAAACGTTTTGGCTCGTGTGGGTGTGGTTTAAATCTCCTCTGTGGCCAGAGTTTTCAGGAATCATCATTTGTAGTGACTCGTAGCTGCAATTATGTGTAAATGCCAGGCCCAAACGCAGAGAAATGTCACTGTGTTTTAAATCCGTGTAAATGTTACCTAAAGTTAAATTATAATAAACACATTAGATTAAACAGAAGTTTTTCCTCAATTTTCAATGAGACGCAAGCGCATAGCTGGACTCGTGGCCAACTTTGCTGAACTCGGATCTTTCCTGGTCACATATAGGATTAAATGCAATCTGCAGCAGGGGCTGTAAAACATAAGGCCCGTGGGCTAAAACTGGCCTGCAAGGTGCTCTAATCTGGCCAAACCACCAATCACAATGTCAAATAAAAAATGTTGGGAATACATTTCTCAAGAATGGCGACCACAGCACAACACTGCGGCTCGAGCTGAGACATCGGCGATGCTGCCATGAAAGATGGCTGCCTCATTGCAAAAATGCAATCCGTGTTATCAGGGTGAGTTTGTAAAAATGTAGAATTGGCTTTATGTTAACATTGTAGTCATTTTTTGTAGTCATTTGTTGTTTTGCTTGGTTTTTTTAATATTGACATTTGCTTCATGTATAATCGACGCCACAAAAAAGCAAAACTTCAAAGTTTAAACTCAAAGGGTATTATGGCGCTTCCTTTAGCGATTTGGCCCACTCCAGATAAAATTGTGCGGTGTACAGGGTTGAGTGGGAATCCCTGTCAAAATTTGGTTTCAACCCCGACTTTATTGCCTGGATGAGGTTATAGGTTCCCAACTGCCCACATCCTCGCAGGCGGTGTGAGGTCTACCTCCTTCCTCCTTCTCCGGGGTCCCCTCTCCCCCCTCCTATATGCTCTAGCTGTCAAAGAGAAATACGTCGGCATCACCAGAAATAGCATCACTCATAAGCTCTCACTATATGCGCACAATCTATTATTATATACTGTATATCAAACCCTGCCTTGTCGATCTCAATTATTGTAGATTTTCTAACTCAATTACTTACTGGGGTTAGAAATTTCTACTTTAAATATCTCTAAAAATAAACTCCTCCCTATCAACCACCTGTCGAGGATGATGCGTCATCCTCTTTTCCATGTAGAACAGTCCCGGAGGGGTTTAAACACCGAGGCATATTCATCACTACCTCTGCTGAGGACCGGAATTTCAGTCCTCTCATTAACAAGAGTAAGCTGGATATGTCCCGCTGGTCTTCTCTCCCCTTCTCTCTAACCGGCAGTCAACTTGGTAAAGAGGGTGATTCTCCCTACATTTCTTTATTTATTCCAGCACGTTCCAAATTTTGTAAGAAAATAATTTTTTCAACAGTTAGACCAGACAATAATATACTTTTTGTGATTGAACCAGACTCCCCACATCAAATAAAAACTATTCTACAACATCCCAAAAAGGTAAGCGGTCTTGCAATACCTAACTTTATACAATACTATTGGGCACGCAATATTAATTCTGCTGTGTCATTGGCTGGACAAAGACGCTGACGCAGGTCTTTCATGGGCTCAAACAGAATGTCGGTGTTCAAGGTTCTCTACAGTCCCTCCTCACTTCTCCCTGTTAAGATTCACAACGTCTCGTAGAACCCTGTTGTCAACAACCCATTGAAAATCTGGCTGCAGTTCCATAAACATTACGGCTTAAATAACCCTTCAATTTTAGCTCAGATTGTTAAAAACCATCTATTTCTGCCCTCCCTATCAAATCCTGCATTTCAAATCTGTCGAAACAAGGGCCTGCTTACGTGTCAAGGATCTTTATAAAGACAACATATTTACTGATTTTATGGAGCTCGCAACCATGCTTGAACTGCCGCACTCTCACTACTGCCGTTTTCTTCAAGCCAGGCACTTTGTCCAAACCACCTCAACCCACTTCCCCGACCACCCAAGCGGCTCTCGACTCGGCACAGAAACACTCCACCTCAGTGAGGTGCAACTCCATTGACTCCCTCCAACCCAAGTCACATGACCAAACTGAAACAGACCTGGGAGGAGGATATAGGAACATCTACATATCAGCCGACGGGACCAAATTCGTGTGCGAGTTCACTCCTCAGTATGGGCAAGGCATGGCTTATTGCAGTGCAAGGTTCTCCTCAGAGTGCACTCCACAAATGCTCTACTGGGAAAAATCTAAACGGGCACCAGTGCCAGTTGTACAAGACCAGGGGTCGGCAACCCGCGGCTCCGGAGCCGCATGCTGCTCTTTGGTCCCTCCACTGCGGCTCCTGGAGCCTCCGTCCCACTGCAGTTCATCCCGGAGTGGGGTGGTATGGGAGGTAAGGCAAAGTGCACCCAGAGCCAATTGCGTTGCGCTGTCCCGCTACAAAGAGTGGGGTAAAATGTAGGTGGAGTGATGTAACGTCATTACGTACGAAGAACGGGCTCCACAGCTCAACTGGTATCTGAAGCTGGCAGCTTACTGTTTCTTTGACAGGAAAACCGCTGCGCTGTGGAGCGCTGACAGTTCCAGGAGGTTCATTGCAGACTTGATGAGAGTGACGACAAATTATAGTGAATTACACAACAACTACAGGACATTGAAAGCCACACCACTCACACTCATGGTTCTAAAAATCCCAAATCTCCCACATATATCTTCCATTTTAATAATGTGTAGCAATAAAGGAGCTGGTAGCTGCAATGCATTATGGGAGTTTCTGTTTGACGTGTTTTAAATGTAATTATTGGGGGTTATATTAGATTTGTAGTGTTGGTAATAATTGTGTTGTGTTGTGTTTTTGTTGCTTAGTTCATGTAGTTTAGTTTCTTAGTTGTAAGTTGTCAACCAGCAGTGAAGAAGGTTTTGTGTGTCGTGTCCTGCTGGCATGGTCTGCCGGTGGGACTGTCAAAATAAAAGACTGATGTGTACACCTGTTGTAAAGTATAAGCTTGTCCTCAAGCATGCTTCTTTGATATTACTCACCATAATATCACAGTGATTTTGTGAGTGACAATGTAAGCATGTGGGTGCATGGGCGAGTAGGAGTGTGCACCGTGGTGTCGTGTTCAGTGGGAAATGGGACCAACTGGCTCTTTGAGCGTTAAAGGTTGCCGACCCCTGTACGAGATGTAAACAGTCACCCGCCAACCGCACACACACACACACCTTCTGGTCCCATCCAAACCTCACTGGCTTCTGCCAGCAGAGTGTTGACACCCTCGCTGCAGTGCTGAGGTCCAACTTTTCCCTGAAACCTGAAGTGCACGGTTTGGCTTCTCACCAATTACAACAGCTGTGTCTACCTGTGATACAAGGCTGGGTAATAGCCTTCTCAGCGCTACTGGCCCCAACGCCTTACCTTGTTCAAATGGAAACACGCTCTCCCTCCTACACGCAACAAGTGGCTCAAGGAGGTCTGAACCCACATTAAACTGGAAAAGATTTGATTTTCACTCACAAACTCAAGTTCTGTTTTCAATGAAACCTGGCAACCCTTTATAAAACACAGATCCAGCTTTACTTTTCACCCAGAAACTAACTTGATCCCCCCCCCCCCCCCCCGTCTATTTTCTGTATGTCTCATGTTGCTTTCTTTTTCTTGTTTCTCTTGCTTGACTCTTCATGTCTTAATTTTCCTGTCCAATTCCATTTTCTTTTATTTATTTACTTCTGTTCCATATTTAGTTGTGTCTTGAATTAAGTTTTCACTGAAGGGTGAAAAGGGACAACGGACAATCATGGACTTTAGCTCGCATGTAGAAGCAGATTAGCTCAATTGATACTGTCTTTATGTCTTAATTTGTCTTGTTCTCAACGTGTACTACGTTGAATGGCCCTCTTAATTTTCAACCCATTGGCTTATACACATTTTTCTTTTGTTTAAAAAAAAAAAAATACGTGAAAAAGCTAATAAAAATCTGGAAAGTAAATGTAATTCTAGTTATCTTCTCCTGTTCTACCTGCTTCTCCTGTCGTGCAACATCCTCACTGTCATCCAAAGCATTTTAGAGGCTTGTGCACAGAACATCCATCACCTGGAGTTGGTTTGTCGTCGTCCCGGTATAATCCCTTCACTCATTGTTCAGTGTGTGGATTTGACCCTCGGCATTCAGCATACTCCTCTTTAGATTACTGTCGGCTCCCTTAAGTCAGTGATCATAAGCTCAAAGATCTGTTCATGTTCAAAAGAAAATTAGAGAATGTTCACATGTTTATTGATTGGATTCTCCTGTGGTGGACAATGTTCATCACTACAGACTGTTGCCACCATCTCAGCAACTGGAGCTCAGAGACAGTTGATGCAACAACCAGTCATATGATAATACTGAACCCATTCTTTCATTTTTTTTTATTAGTTTTTTTGGGGGGGGGAAAGATTCTATACATTTGCCTTGTAACCATGTAAAAATAATTAACCAATAACCAAGTATTCAATATTAATTGAATAATATTGAATGAATGAATTGCGCAGCAATTTCATTTGCTTCGGCAAACCAATTCTAATCTGTAAACGTGCAGATTTCTGTGCCTGGTGGGATTGTTTCACTGAGAGGTGTGGGGGGAAAAGTAAGATTTGGGCTTTCACTTGGTGTTTTGCGAGGTTAAAATATAGCACAGTTCTCATTGAACCTAAGTTTGATGCATTTGATCCTTCCTACAGAATTTTTAAACCGTATTTAATATTATGAGCAAGATAAAGTATTTTTAAGTCCAACTGGTGGCAGACCTGCTATTGCACCTGATGTATAAACTGCAATGGTGGATTAGCAGCAGCATTGTAGAAACAATGCTGCTTCTCCATATTTTGAATAGACCCTCTCAGTACTTTGCATGTAGGTGTGTGTTTTGTCAGCTGGGTGATTAGTAGCATTTAACACAGTAGATTAGTGGATCAACAACTGGAGTTTTGCACAGCGTTTGGAAAGCCAAATTATTTTCTGAAGAAACAGAACAGCCGGAGGAACCGTCACAGTGACTTCTGACATTGGTTCAGAAGTCACGCATGTGCTCTGCAACCATGCAGGCGTCAGCAGTCCCGATTTCAAACCAGGATCAATGCATGCAACTTGAAAATGTTTCGTGTTGAGCATGCATCCAGCCACTGTACGAATCTGACAGGGATCATAAACATTTCCATAATGGACTGAACCAATACGAGGCGCTAGAGCTGCTGCTGAGTTCATTCAGAGGAGAGGCTGAGCACAAACACAAAGGAACTCTAGAGAATGCATCTGCTGATGAAAAGATTTCAGATGATGCTATCATCTTTTCTGGGGAATGAGCAATCCCATGGTTCTTTCAGTGAAAGGGGCTTGAAACTGAGTTTTCTTTAGTAATACTACAAATGCATGGGTTTTATAGACGGCACTCAAAATCACATTTTGCACACAGTCTGTACATATGTTGAGATACACAAATGGTGAATGAGAGAGATTGGTTCACAGAATAGTTCTTTATTCCTGCTTTTGAATTGATGTTCTCCTTTAATCTCTACATTTGCCACAGACCCTTTTTTGTCGTACTCGGTTCAGATTTAAGAACAAGAGAACACGTTGAATATTACCTAACTATAATTGTTGACATTTTCCACGCCTGTAATTCAAGTAGTCTTTGATTTTCAATGAGTCACGTGGTGTTTTAATAAATGCAGCATGAATTAAAGTTGCTGTTTTTGCAGGATTTCGACATTGACATTGTGGCAGTTATCAACGACACGGTGGGAACCATGATGACCTGCGGGTTTGATGATCAACACTGTGAAATTGGCCTCATTGTGGGTACGTCCAGCCTGACTTTGAATCTCCACTCCAAATATGTTTCCTTCGCAAAAATCATAATGGCCTTTGAATTAAACTACATCTATAATGCTAATGTTGTAAGTTGCAGTAAGAGTGAACTATACCGGATTATTACTTTTTAAACATGCATGAAGAAGGAAAAATATCAGAAACAAGAATCCACTGCTAAAGTCTCCCAGTTCTTAATTTCAGACGCCACATGCACCCCACATTCCAAAGTTTCCATTATTTTTAATGCCAAACATACAAGTACAACAACTTGTGATTTACAATTCCACTTACCAAAGTTGTTCCCTTCCTGCTAATGTGGACAAAACCATCTTGCTTTGGAAAACAGGATTTCTGTGACCTTGAGCATGAACGTTATCACAAACTCACAAAAAGGGGCACGACAAGGGAAAATGCTGTTGGTTGTTTTTGTAATGAAGCAACACAGACACACAGCTCATGTAAACATTTACAATGACAGAACACAGACGTTCACATGGATTTTTGTCAGTGTGATACTGTTTTCTACTTCATTTTACCAGCAAATCTAAGAAGTCTTATTTTCTCGAGCGATCCCTGAGCACAGTTTACAGAAAGTAAAAAGTCCAAAGATAGCAGATCCCTAATTGAAAATCTAGCTCAGGGACAGTATTTATTGTGTCCTTTCTTTTCTTGGACGATGACCTTTTGCAGGAAGGAAATATCCTTCAGGCAGGCGAATAAATTGTCTGCCTGAATTCCTGTGTAATTTGTGCACAGCCAATTATGTGAGTAAGGCTATAATAGCTGTTTAATGTTATAGAACACATTGTGAACACTTTAAACCATTATTGGAACAAAAATAGCTGTTGACATTTCGAGTCACAAGCGAGGGAATTGTTGCAGATTTTGATAGCATTAGCTTTTAAACACTTTCCAGAAAGGCCACACAGACCAATCTGTGCCGGACTCACTAATTATAGATTTGAAACAACTATTTGAAGAACTGGCAAGGTTCTAAGGCAAGACACTCGCCTGCGAAAGACTTCTGGGCTCAAGATGCCATGATTTAATTAAGCAGGGAGATGGTATGAATTTGCAAGGTGATTTTAGAATACATTCACGGCTTCGCTTTTGTTTATAAAGTTGATTTAAAATAACTTAAATTGTCTATTATTTATTAGATTAAAAAAATAAAATAAATGTGCATTCATCACAGTGATCATCTGAAAAAACTGAACATTTCAGAACTTTTGTTTGCCACTTTGAAAAAGAGATTCAGACCTCAATGGGGATTTTAACAGGCTTAATATCAGTTGCTGCTCCATCTCAGGCATTGTCAACATTTGTTATCCCCCCCCCAACAAAAAACCAAAAAAATGCAATCAGGACAAAAAGCTTCATGTCCTCCTCAGAGGTGGAAGAACAACCAGAAAGATGAACCATTCAGGAGAATATTTTGGATTGTGAATAAATCCTGACAGAAATAAATACAACTTTTCCTTCAACTCATTTGAAATGAACTTCGGGACAACTCTACCGAGAGCTACATGATGAGTGTATGGACTCCAAACGCTTCCTTAATATTATTATTATTGTTATTGTTATTATTATTGTTATTATATTGATTATTTAAAACTGATAACTCATCATTGAGCCAATAAATGTTGTTTGTCTTTGCCTCCACACACACACACACACACACACACACACACCAGCCTGTCACACCATGAACCGTGCCGAGTTATGTTTGATGCATCACATCCACATTTATTTCCATGTTTTCCAGAATATAAGTTGCAGCTGAGTTTACTGAAAAATGTTTCAAGTGAAAAGACATCTTTTTTTTGCGATTTTGTTTCGGAAAAGTTTCCTGAAGTTTTGCAAGGTTTTGAAAACAATGTTTGTTTATAAGTGAACGGCAAACGCTGAAAACAATATAGTTGGTGCTTTTGGTTGTTTTTGTAATGAAACCTCACCCACGTGTGTGTGATACACTAACATTTTCAGAAAGTTGCATTTTACCCCCGTTCACACGGCGTCCGAGTCCAAAGTTTGCATCTTTAAAATGTAAAAAAATAAAAATTACAAATTGCTTCATGAAGATGAAAACACATACAGAAATCCCTCTGGTGTATAACTCGCATTGGTTTTTTGAGTTCCTCTCCTTTGTTGATGTGGCAGAACGGTTTGTTTTGACTTCAGACGAGCAGAACAGGGTCAGTTTGTGAACACGGGTGTAAATTACAGGTGCTTTGTGAAACATCTTTGCCTCACATTTCTTTCAATGAAAGTAAATTGCATGCGAACATCTCTGCCCCGAAGGAACGGGGACAAACGCCTGCTACATGGAGCACATGAGGAACCTGGACCTGATGGACGGCGACGAGGGGCGGATGTGCGTGAACACTGAGTGGGGCGCCTTTGGAGACGACGGCGCCCTGGAGGACCTCCGCACCGACATCGATCGGGAAATAGATGCAGGCTCTCTGAACCCCGGAAAGCAGCTGTGAGTGTCTCTAAACTCATCTGACTCACCGTGCCATGAAGCTTTTCCCAGAGGGGCCTTCAGCTCATTCAGCTCTCGAGAGGCTGGGACTGGAGATGACGCTATTCTTCATTTCCATTCATAGTCTCTCAATGTAATATCTCTATTTGACCTACACCTGTTTTTCATCACAAGTAGCTTCTTTTGAAGTAAAAACCCATAGCAGAGGATTTATTTTTCTATTAGTATTATACGTGGCCACCACTGTACCACTGTAATTTATAAATAATTCCTATGAAACTTTCTGGCAGTCATATTCGAGCCGTGTGATACATTTTCTTAATGATGAAGAGTGATGAACACACACACACACCCAACTAATAAATAAAGTATTGAATGTGAAAGCTGCAGGAGAGCATGTGAAATTGGTGCATACGTTCCGGTTATGGAGCTCCTAAATGTAAGCCTCAACAAACATGATTTGTAGGTTCTGGATTGGCTCCTGAGGGCGGCGCAGTGAGGTAGTGCTGACCACTCTCCTCAGACCAGCACTATACCAACACTTCAAATGAACCCTCACCTGCTTTCTTCACTTGGTCAAGTCCTTCTAGCACAGATGGGGACATGAGAGAAGACCATATATTAAATGAAGCCATATTCTATGCAACGGTCAACATACAGCCGATAAGTCTGGCATTTCATTTCATTTCATTTCATTTCATTTTATTGAGAGCCCCATTAGCTTCTGACTTATTGCAGGAGCTATTCTGCCTGGGGTCTCCTTCAATTTCATTACAAATTAATACATAAAAAGCAACATAAACACACACACACACACACACACAACAAACCAAACAGTGGAAGTTCAATGTGAAACAAAAAACATATCACATAATGATAGCAACATTATCATTTTGCTATCACCTACTGACAAGTTTAAATTAACAATCAGAGTTCATTATTGTGTAAACAGAAACACTTTCAACTTCTTTTGAAAACATATTTTGTTGTTCTCTGACAACAAAAATCCAGGTAAAGCATTCCAGGCAACCATGGCTCTGTAACAAACAGCTCGCTGCATTTGGTTAGTTTTACAACCGGGTAAAGCACACCTTGTGTCAATGGCCTGACGTGTTTCATAATTATGGTTATCTGAGAAAAATGACAATTTATTATATGTGATTTGGGGTGTTTTTGTAACAATTACATTCCTCGTAAATGTTGTTAGGAAGTACTTTAATCTACATTTAACTGTTAACCACGCCAAACTTCCATGTATTGTCCTCACATTGGTTCTGTATGGACAACCTAAAATAATTCTTGCAGCTTTATTTTGAGCTATTCGCAACTTTTGTAGGTTCTTTTCATTTGTGTTTGACCAAACAACTGATGCATAGTCTAAGTACGAAAGTACAAGTGATTGAACTATTCGCTTGGTCAACCACTTGGGAATACATTTTCTAGAATATTTAATCATGCCCATACTCCTCCATGCTGTATTAGCTGATATCTCGTTGTATTATGATGTTGAGAATTATCCCAACAATATGTTATTAAGATCAGTTTCACATAACTTTACCAGAGGTGAAGAGGATTATAGACATCCTGCCCAAAAGGCTTCCGATTAATTTTGTTACTCATTGTTTAAGAGACCCTGCATGAGTACATGAGAGAGACTCATTTCACCACATACATCTATGGAATGTCAAAAAATGAGAGGCATTAAGATAATCAGCCAGTGGTATAAATGAAGAAGACTCAAATAATCATCACTCAAGTGTTTTAATGAGAGAATGTGGGGCTGGTAGAAAAGGTGTATTCTTAAATCGTTATCATAGGACCAGATGAATTTAGATGAGACAAGATGTGGAGACGAGATGCTGTATGAATTTTAAAAATGTCCAAAATTAGCAACTACCGCCTGCAAGTTGCAATGTCTTTCCTCATTCTGATGTGTAGATTGACAGTAGAGGAGGTATTAATACGCCAGCACATTTGTTTAGCACATATCCATCTATCATCTATATGTCTATATCGATCATGTACATATCTATTAATATACATATCTATCATATATACATCTATCATCTCTATATCTACATTTACGATAAAACTTACCAGTTCTATATGTTGGTGTTTTGTTTTTTGTTTTTTTACGGAGCTCAACACAGCAGATTAGTACAACTTCCGAGACTCGTTGAGTTTTCACACTGCACGCACACAATTAAGATTTGAACACGGTTAAAAGGTCAAGACTGAAACCAGTGTGCCAACAGGAGGAACGTCCAGGAGCATCACTGAATAGGATATTTATTAATTCGTTTATTTGATAGGGAGAGTGCATATTCATGAACAGCTGTAAAACAGTGTAAATATGCCAGACTGGAGCAAAAAAGCTCATTTCCACCTGTTGTCCCTTGGCAGGTAACACAAGATACAGGAAGCATAAAACAAAAAATACATTTGCAAACATTACATACTGTATATTAAATAGCAGACAGTAAAAAGTGTTCACACACTTGGCTTTCTACAGTTTAAGGTGCAGTTTAAAAGTTGACAGTGTGCTACATTCTCTTATTGTGAACGGAAGACTGTTCCAATAGTGACTCCCTTTGACCGACGGCACAGTCGGTCCAAAAGCGGTACGTCTGTGCGGCACCTCACAGTGGCCCTGGTGCCCATTCGCCTCACCGCCTTTTGTTTAATAAAAGCCTTTAGTGGAGGAGGAGCAAGTCTGTGTAACACTTTGAATATAAGACATGATCCTTTTAAATGAATACAGTTATTGAAATTAAAAAGGTTATCCTTCTCTAAAATCCTACAGTGGTGAAATAGGTTTGGTTTTTGGTCATAGATTTTTATTGCTTTTTTAAAAAGAGATTCGATTGATTTTATTGTAGTTCCAGCAGCAAGTGACCAGGAGGTGATACAGTACTCAATGTGGGATATAATCATCGTGTGTAAAAACATCTTTGGAGCATTCAGAGTCATAAAATGCCTCATGTGTCTAAAATTCTGTACAGTAAAATTAACTGTGTGTGTTGATGTGCTTTTTAAAAGTTTGATTTGGGTCCAGAGTCAAGCCTAGGTATTTCAATTCGCTCACGAGGTCAAGCTCGACGCCGTCCAGGTAAACGTTAGACCGCTGGACTTTTACTGGACATCATGCAAACAGTTTTCTTTGTGTTCAGTTGTAAGTGTGAGGTCTTGACTCAGTTTTGAATACAGGCCATTGCAGAAGTTAGAGTTTGAGAGACCTCCTGTGGTGTTTTTGCTTTGGTAAAAACAACAGCCTCATCAGCAGACCTTTGAATATTTAAATCAGGGCAAACATCAGCTAAATCATTTATATAAATAGAAAATACAATAGGTCTCAGAATGCTGCCTTGGGGGACACCTGCTGGACACTTGCGTTATTGTGATTTGTTGCCAGAGATGGATACGCATTGTTGTCTGTCGGATAAGTATGATTTGAACCAGAGCAGTGTTTCTTGTGATAAAGTGAATGTGAACAGTTTTGAAAGGAGGATATGGTGATTTACTGTATCAAAGGCCTTCTTGAGGTCTAGGAAAACCGCCACAAGATATTCCTATTCATAAAGATATGAATAGGAATGTAATAGTTAAGTGATAATAATTATTTATCTATATCGGTTATGAAGCTAAAAATGAAAGATCTGGCCAAGACTTGTCAGATCTGGAGCACTCGAATAATTTGTTTGTACTTGAGAGAAGATAGAAAAATTGGTGAATGCAACAGCTTGGTCTAAAACCAGTGATTCAAAAGTCTTTTTTTTTTTGCTATATATTTGAAACAAAGGGGAATGAAAGAAATTTGGACTATATATACAACAAAAAATCTTAACGGCAGGAGAAGTCACCACTGCAAAAAAAAAAAAAAAGTGGAGAGATTGTTACCTATTGAAGTTCCAACCAGGATAATGAAACGGATTCCAAATGTGCAGCCGTTAGTGTTGAAATTGGGTAATGAGAGGTGCGTAGGCGGTCACATAATTAAGAGTGTTTCATTCATACGAGCCCCGAGTGATTTGTTCTTGCAAAGAAATGAGTGTGACTCATTGACATAGCACACGTCTGAGTGCATACGGAAAGATGTGCAAGCTTATCAAATGTTTCTACACATTTTGCAGTTGACAGTTGACTAAATTGGTTCAATTTAGAGATGCAGCAATCCTGGTTTTTCATCCTGATACCCAAATTTGAATATCTGCCGATACCAATACTATTCTGGTACCAGAGCTCTGTTTGCTTTAATATTATTATCATTATTGTTGATTTTATATGAGGCAGTAATCAACTCCTCTCTACAGTAAAGTATGAAATGTAGGAATGTTTGTATGTATTCTCTCAAAAGACAACTTGAGGTTAGTAGAAGGTCAGAAAAAGAAGCAGTACAAAGTATTTTAGTTCCATGTGGACAATGTGGGGGTCTGCATAACGACATAATAAACTAGTTCTATCTTTAAAAGCTCAGAATCACTTTATTAATCCCTGGAGAAATTCTTTATCAGCGCAGCAGCAACACAATGTTTCCAGTTCTAATGCAGCTCCAACCACTGGGACTATTTTCAGGGAGTTTAGCGTGGAGGAGGACGCAGCTTCACAGAGGTGTGAATCTCCTGCTACAGTGTAGGAAGCCGTTCTCCTCGGCGAGCTGGGGTTTTAAAACGGTGACGTCTGGCTGCAGAGCGTCCGCCTCGCTGTACAACGGCTTCACCAACATTCACGGCGATGCTTTGCTGTGTTTTGAGCTTAAAATCCGTCCAAACAGCAACATGTTGTCATGAACAGTCAAATAGCATGGATAGCGCTACTTCTGTTAGCATGCTAAGCTGGCTGCAAACTGTGGAAAGGATTTGCTGACTCATGACTCCGCGTCTCATTGAGACCCGCCTCCGTTCAGGAAATCCATTCCACATTTTGCAGCATCTATTTCGGATGCCCCCCGGACGCCTCCCGAGGGAGGTGTTTCGGGCATGTCCCTCCGGTAGGAGGCCTCGGGGCAGACTCAGGACACGCTGGAGGGACTATGTCTCTCGGCTGGCCTGGGAACGCCTTGGGGTGCCACCGGAGGAGCTGGAGGAAGTGTCTGGGGCGAGGGAAGTCTGGGCAACTCTGCTCAGACTGCTGCCTCCGCGACCCGGCCCCGGATAAAGCGGTAGCCAATGGATGGATGGATGGATGGATTTTGCAGCGAGCAGAGCAGCTGGAACAGAAACTCATGTGGACTCATTTCAGCAGAAGCACAGACGAAGGTTCATGGATCAGAAACCTCCGCAGGTTTGGATCAGAAATGTACGATTCGTAAATTACGTTCAAATCAGAACCCGATACCGATACCGGGTCGAATCGGCCCCATCCCGAGTTACATTCATATGTTTCATCAGTCTATACGCAAAACTCAAGAGACAACATAAAAATAACACTCTTAATAAATACGTTTTATCTTACGTTGTGCGTCTGCGTCCTCTTTCTGACACCTGCAATGGACGCTCTAGCATTCTACTCGTGTGTGCGTGCGTGTGTGATGTGCAGCTGCAGGTGAAAAGTTCAAGATCAATGTCGGATGACTGTTGCAGAAACATATGTTCATTGATTAGCAGCGTTGGGGTTATTTGAAGTTCAAATATCTGACTATTAAGTACTTTCGATGCCTTTGTACGTAATTATCAGTGTTAGGTAATTGAAGCACGCTTGACGGTGTTATCATTGAGTACTACTAGATTATTTGCTGCCAGAGTCAATCCACTCGTGTATTTTCAGGTCTTTGAGCTATATCTCAGTTAGAAGCATGGTTCTAGGCAGCCGTCTGACCATTTGGACGGTCAATTTTAGGAAAAGACGGCCGAAAAAATAGCGAACATGTTGTTCAAAGCCTCTAAAATGTGTGTATAATGATCATCTCTACTTGTCATCGTCAAATTTTGATTAAATTCATCTTTTTTTGCCAAAATATAGCAAATTATTGGCATGAGTACACAACTCGCAACTGACTTCTGGTTTGTATTTTGCCGAGTAACGAGCAATGTGATTGGTCAAATGGCACCATATGGTCTATACCTCTTGAAAGATGGCCGTTATTCTCTGATTTATCTTGATGTCTGATACTGAAGCAGAGAAGAGGAAATTCCTTTCCAAGGTGCTGAGGAATTCTATTTGCAGAATCCACGCAGGTGGGACTAATTCTATGGACCTACGATCTATCTCATTTTTAATTTCCAAATTGTTGACACATATTGGAATATCTGCACATCATCAATTTTTTTTGATTGAGGAATAAAATATTATTTGCTGTAAAAATGGTGATTTTGATATAAGTATTGACAATGATGCTTGTTCCCCTACCAGTTTAATTGTGTGACTGACATTGTAAGGCCTTTGGACTGAGCAATAGGCGACCTGCAGATAACAAATAGGACCCAATATTCAGTTAAAACTATTAAGAGGAGAATAGAAACTATTTCACAGTTCAGAGTCTACAGGTGCTCAGTATAAGGTTCAGATAGAAGTAATGTGTCAGGTGACGGGTACAGGTGGAAACCATCACCAATGAAAATAAGCTATTCAAAGAAAAAAAGACAACAATAACAAAGGATATAGGATGCATCAGCAAAAATGCCAGGGAGAAATGCACCATTTAATGCCACCCCCCTAAACTCTGCCACACTGGTCACCAACCCCCCAATATTTGGACATCAATTTCTGCCTAAAACCACGGTTAGAAGTGTCTAACGGAAACGGAGCACAACGATGAAAACTATACAGTTAGCATTTTGACCCACTAGACTGTCAAAATAAAACTACCAGGAGAAGATGGACTGGGAGTCATGACACTCTGGAGGAAAACGCTGTTGTTATTGTCCATCTGCTCAGCATATGCAGGACAAGTAGTTACTGCGACTTTTGAGAGCCGGTGCCGTGTTTCAGAAAAGTAGCATTTTCCCGTTCCCATGGCACTAGAGTAAGAATTTTCTTTAAAGTTCCACTTTGGGAGCCATTTTCAAAAAGCTGTGTTTTCAGTGGCTCTGAACTCTGTTATGTAAAAAGACCCAAAACGCAACAAGTTTTCACTTGCAAATGTTGTCTTGTAAATGGGTTCTTAGTGAAGTCCTTGTCAACAGACTCACTCCACTACAGAGTATCACCCGTTCTTCCTGTTGCCATCAAATTAGCTTTTTGTGTTCAAGCTTTGTGTGTATATAATGTACTTTAATTTCATTGTAGTTTTCTGTAAATCCCTTCTCTGTTTGGAGCAAAGAGTTTCAGAATTTCCTCTGGAATGGAGTTCACTTAAATAGTGTTTTCCCACTTCTTTGGCAGCCCCCAAAGCGCTTTACAATGTACGCACATTCATCTACACAATCAAGACATCTGCCATTCATGGTCTTCAATTTATCCATTGGGACCAGTTTGGGTTTCAAGGCCTTTTTGACGTATGGACAGATGGAGAATTAACCCTGCAAACTTCTGACTGACCCATAGTTCCCTTTATATTCCCAGTGAAAATAATATATATAAAATTAAATGTCAGGTGGTCAAGGGAAAAGGTGTCATCTGTGCCCTTTTCACACCACGTGACTTGATTACAACATCCTCTGGAGCAGTTTGAAATTCAGATGGTACAGGAACGATGTGACCTCTTCAAGTGGAGGGGAAAACCTTTCTCAAGTGGTGTAGCTCTTAGTCACAAGGGCTCTTTGGGAAGAGATTAGAGATTGACTGTAGGGTGGAGCAAGCAGTGCGTGACTGTGTTGGTGGAGGAAGAGCTGACCTTGAAGGTGAAGCGGTCTGCTGACTGATCAGCTTCTCCTGTGCTCGTGAACCGGAAAATATGAAGTCATGGAAAATATGAAGGACATCACTCTTCATGATATTCAAGGTAGAGTTGCGATACACTGTTGACTTGATGGATGTCATGGTCTTTTTTTTTCTGTAGATTTGAGAAGATGATCAGCGGGATGTACATGGGAGAGCTGGTGCGTCTCATCTTGGTGAAAATGACCAGAGAGCGGCTGCTGTTCCAGGGCAAGGTTACACCGGAGCTCCTCACCACCGGACGCTTCAGCACCAGCTACATCTACACCATTGACAATGACAAGTTGGTTCCTTTGTGTGTCTGTGTCCGTAACGTTTGGAAGTTTTATGAACGCAGTGTCTATGATTTGAAACGGTCACCTGTTGCAGGAGGTGCAAGGCATTCAGATATAAAAAGGGACACGGACGCCTACACAGCAGTAGGTTCGGCTCGTCTTTCTGTGTAAAGTGCGTAAAGTATGGGGCAAGAAGGCTGTTCATTGGGAAGGAAGAAGAATATATTTTGACCAGGACTATCCTCCAGCTATCCTCCAGAAACGAAAAGGTTTTTATGCTGAAGCGAAAAAAGTTCTGAAACAGCAAAGCATTTGATTACAGACCCCATAGCCTCATACACTGAAGCGACAAAAAAACTAGAAAACAGCTAGAAAATAGGCTGAGAATGTAGTCACCCACTGCCTCCCTCATTACCTGCCTGCTGTTGGGTGCTTACATTGGCTTTTGCACCTTTGCTTAGGCAATAGCTTCTGCACATCATACTGCAACATCTGGAAGTTCTCCAGTTCTAACAGACTGCTGCTTGATTTATTCGCTCATATTCATGCATCATTGTAGATTACATTGAAACCATGGAGGTTCACCCATGGGAAATCTCTTTCTCAAGAGCGCTGGTCTGTTCTGCACCTGGGTGAATTAAAAATAAATGACTAATCTGATTAACTGTCCGTCAAAATTAATAGAAATATTTTGTTAACTCGATATTATTGGTGTGCAACCAATTTAAGGTTGAAATTTCATACATCATTGTTAAATGTACATTTTATGTGCCCTTTTGTAAAATGTGGTGTTTCTATAATAAGCATTGTGACATTAATCCTTAAAATGTGTCCTTGGGCACACAGGGAGAGAGAGAACATCTGTGCCATTTTAATTTAATATGCACAACAAAACCAAAGGCACCGGCCACATTTATGATATCTCTGCATTTTTTGGTCCATTTAAGGTTTTTCATGTGTCTGAATTTCTTTATGTATTCAGCTATAATTTGGGATTAATTTCATGAAGTGTTTGCAGCTTATTGAAAACTCTGATGTCACGCTTTCTAGACCAACTAAATTTTTTCTGAGTCCACAAACCTCTGATCATACTCCTTGTCCTTGTTGTTTACTCTGCTGCTGCCATGTTGAAATTAAACTTTTACACTGATCCCAATCACACAGACTTTAACCCATGCCTGGTGTGGCAGCTCTACATAGCAAGTAATGTGGGTGTTGTAGACCAGGGGTCCCCAAGCCCCGGTCCGCGCGTCTGAAATAGGTAAAAAAGAGAAGACACAGGAATGGAGGAAACAATCAAGGCACTTGCTGCAGCAAGGGAAGACACCGAGTTCACCTCTCAGAGCTCAGAAGTCTTCAACGAATGCTCTCTGCCTGCCTTCTTTATCCATAACTCAGTGGGCGAGTACACAGGTTGTAAAAACACTGGTTCAAACTGGTTCCTGTGGTCTGCCTTACAGGATCGTAAAAACACAGCAAAATCAAAGGGGGGGAGAAACAAAAACGATTAACAGATAAAGATCTCATGTGAGGTGCAGGGGCTGCAGGCCGCTGCACTCAAAGGTCTGCACAGAATTTGCACAAGCATCAAACAATGTAATGAAGTCGTTTGGTTCCGGGCCGCACGTAAAGAATAAATAACTTGCATTATTTCGGTTTTATTTATTATCCAAGTCTGATCAATCTTTTATTTGATCAAATTTACGTGTGAAGACAGGGTGGATGTCTGTGCCAAAACCCGACATCTTTAGTCCTTTCTTGCAATGTCTGTTCGCCATAAAATAATCATTATTCAATGTTTCATTCAAAAGTTTAAACTCATCTATGATAATCCTCGCCAAATCTCATGTTTTGGGTGGTCAGCTGCCTTGTATTCAAGAATTCTCAGCAACGTGTGTGAATTCTCGCGAAGTCACGTCGCGAACTTGTGATTTGACGGCGTTTGGCAAGATTCAAAATGGCCGCGCCCTTGTTCCAGGCGTGAAGTTGTTCTTGGTTCAAAATGTATGTAGAATATGATGTTTTTGTCCTCAAAAGTCCCACGGACTGGCCATCGGAAATGTGTAGTAGTCCGTAGAAATATGTACTGGTCTTGGACTGGTGTTAAGATCAACCCGATATATGAGATGCATGACAACCGCTTGCAGTCGCATGAATTTAGGACACGCAAAGTCACTTTATAAGGTTAAAATACAAATGAACTCAAACGAAAAAACTGTCAAAACATTTATAAAAAGTTTGTGAACTCCCCAGAATGTCTCTTTATAACCTCTTTAAGCATTTTGAGAAAACTTTTTTTTCCTCCTCAAAATGTATCACATGTTTTTGTTCTCAAAACACACCAGAGAAACAATCAAGCTGTAGGTTTGTCCTCTAATGTTAAATATATGCAGAATTACAAGCGCTGAACATTTGTGTGTATTATTATTATCATTATTAATATTATTTACAAGGGTGCTTTAGTTCAGAGGGCACATACAGCCACATTTCATCTTGAATGGGTCAAACCAGTAAACTTTTTTTTTTTTTTTTTTAATAACTGGATCGATAGATTGTTCAAGTTCAACATAACATGCCTTGAACTTTGAGGTATATTTCAATGACAGCGTTGGCCTGAACATGGAGGGCTTTTCTTTCCTGGAAAACAAAAGTCAGCAAAAGTTTCTATAGCAACAGTGTCTATAAACGAGTCCTTTTATAATCAGCGTTTCTTTCTATTTGAAGCAATACTTTTCTAAGCATTTCTAAGCTCTACACCTGATGGATAAATCAAGGTCTCCTGCTCAAAGGGGAAGTGAGGGTTTGCCAGTAGAGCCATAAAACTCTTGAACTCCCTCCCGGTTCTATGCGACTGAAGAAATCTGTACACCGTTTCACCTGATAGTAATTTCTGGCTTCCTGTCCATTCCCTGCAGAGATGATGAAGCTCTGGCCAGCACTGCGCAGGTGCTCCGCGGCCTGGGTCTGGACCCGTCGGCCGAGGACTGCCTGGCCACCCGCAGGGTGTGTCAGATAGTTTCCACCCGGGCTGCACACTTGTGCGCCGCCACGCTGGCATCGCTGCTCCGCCAGATCCGCGACAACAAAGCAGCTGAGAAGTTGCGGACCACCATCGGAGTGGATGGCTCCCTTTACAAGAATCACGCAGAGTAAGTGAAGGTTATGAACACACACTCCACTCACTTTGTGACTTTAAAGTGGAGTGCTCATCTTTTACCTCTCGTGTGCTGGCATTTTCTTTAATCTTATTACTATTGTCATATAGTGTGCTGTTTTCCTTATTTGTGTATACATTTAAATGTTTAAATTTGTATGCCTCTATTCTATAAAGACTGTTGTTTTGGTGTGGAACATGTACTGAAAGCATTTCACTCCACATTATACTATGTATAATTGTTGTATGAGATAAATAAAGGACTTCACTATAAAGGGGTAAAAAGGGAAGAGCCTTTTGATTCACAATTAAAAGCTGAAAAGATGTTCGCCAGCCAGATGTGAATAAAACAAATCCATTAGGCTCTATTGCCTAATGGGCCCGCCGACTCCACTCTGAGCTGCAGGCACATCACAAATTAAGTCTCAACAGCCTGAATAACCAAACCGCTCCGAGTCCAATTAGACAAAAAGAAGTGCAACAACTACCCGTGAAGACGAGCGGCACCAGTCAAGTCACCACTGGACAGGATTTAGCCCAGCTTGGCATTCAGAGGGGAAAGAGTTCCCTCTGGCAACAGATGGCTGTATGTGTGAATGCTCCAAGTCAAACACATGATCCATGGGCCCAAACCAGGACACCAGACGGTCCAGTCCAGCCTGAAAGATGATTCGACATGTAGATAGTATTATTGATAGATAGATAGAATTATTGTTGCATTCGTAAAGAGATTTGAATTTCATTGTGTAGTGCACCAGGACACATCTAAAACTGATATGTTGTTTTGAAGATTACATTTTCTTGCATGTACTCTTGTTTATTTCCGCTAAAACATACACTTTCCCCAAAACCATTTTTTTTGGAATACTCACCTGTTCCTTTTGTGTGGTTGGTGGTTAATTAAAGTGCTTGTGTTGTTTGCACTCGTGACTTTGACCCAGAACTATCTTTGGGGTAAAACTTTATTGAGAGAAAAAATGATCCAGCTTATATCATAAATTGCCATTTTGAGAAGAAATATCTATCAGTTTTTGGCCACATCAGCCTGTCCTCGCTCCACTTCCACAAGCTGTGTGCATTATCGTGTTTGCATCAGTCCTTCTAGTAGATCATCCGCCAATATGTGTCGTCAGGATCATTGTGTTCAAGACGATGTTGATTTTCTGCAACGTTGATGGACTCCAAAAAGACAACTCTCACTGTGCTGATATTATTGATGTGCTGGAGAAAAGTTTTTCCTTATCGTTTCTTCCCCGCAGGTTTTCCAGGAGGCTCAACAAAATGGTCCGGCGCCTCGTACCAGATTGCGACGTGCGTTTCTTGTTGTCGCAGGATGGCAGTTCGAAAGGCGCCGCGATGGTAACGGCGGTCGCCTTCCGTCTCGCGGCTCAACACGCCGAGCGTCAGCGGATCCTTGACACCCTGCGCTTGAGCCGCGAACAGCTGATGGAGGTCAAGAGGCGAATGAGTGAGGAGATGCTACGAGGCCTGTCAAAGCAAACGCACGAGCAGACGAGTGTGAAGATGCTTCCCACTTATGTCAGATCCGTCGCCGATGGGACAGGTAGATCTTAGTGAGAAACGTTATCCCCCCCCCCATTAGTCAGAGATGGTTTCACATCACTCTCATGTTTGTAGAGATTTTTTATGGATTTTTCTGGGTTGTTTTTTGATAAGAGCATGGAGACTTCTTGGCTTTGGACCTGGGAGGCTCCAGCTTTCGGGTGCTGCTGGTTCGAGTGCGGAGCGGAAACAAACGCACTGTGGACATGAATCACAAGATCTACAACATCCCACAGGAGATCATGCAGGGCACCGGGAAAGAGGTAAAACATCACCAACAGGCCAATCAACAACAACCCCACTACCACCTGTCCTCCATGGAAATCGGTGTCGCCACAGAGCCATTCTCGAAAAATAGTGATGAAAGGAATGAGGTCCATTAAACTCATTAACGTCTTCACATTAAATTAGTTGCTATCATTTCCATCATCCCTTGTGGACGCAGTGCACACAAACCACAAGCAGTATCCTGATTGAGCCGGACCGGTAAAGTATAACAACCATAACAACCTTTAAATATAAACGCTTTACATAATACATGATGAAATGTCTGTATTTTCACAAAACAGTTGCTACTCCATGAGAATGACTCCGATGTCAACATAAAGCCAATTTTAATGAAACCTTCTGGTGCGAAATACTGTGCTATCCAGTGCTCGTATTCATGAAGCGTCTCAGAGTCCCTCAGAGCTCCTGTCTTACCCTAAAGGTTCCTTAGCAAGGAATTCTTAGCTTGAAAGTGACTCAGGAAGTGTCAAAGAGTAACTCTTAGCAAGGAGTTGACAGCAACTTTTATCTTAGTGAGGAGGTGTGGTCGACCCCGTTGCTCTGCATGATGCAGTCTGCTGAGAGCTGTGATTGGTTGTTAGAGACAGGAAGACAGAAAAAAGTGTTTTGTGCTCCGCGTTATGAATGGAGAGTAAAATTAACCATCAAGTATCTTGGGCTGTATCAAAAATGTGATGTCATGAAAATTATTTTATGTCACGATGATGAAAATGTAATTTGTACACAGCTTAAAAATTATTGAACTTACCTGGTTCACGTGCCGATGCTCACATTGATTTGATTATCTTTTCTGTCCATGCTGGTTATTTTTACCACTGTACAGAACCGGTGCACCAGGCATAGACAAAAACAAACACCCCGTTAAAATATTAACTTTTTTCACATCCTCAAAAGACTTGTACGCACCGTGGTCGGTGCCACTGTTTAAATAAACGGAGAACATCTTTCCTTTCTCTTTATATGTCCGTCATCTTGTCTGTTATATAAACGTTTAGGCTTCTTGAAAGTCCTCCTCACTACTTGTAGCGGTTTTCCACCTTAGGAGCTCTCTTAAGATGCTTGAATTGCTCTTCTCTTCGTAAGGAAAAATTCTAAGAAAAATCTTAAATTTCGAGGAATCCTAAGATTTTTTTTAAAGAGTGACATCATGAAGAGCGACTCAGGATGGTTTGTGAATACGGGCACTGGAGCAGAAGCGAAATGTTATGGATGTAACGTCTGTTCCCTGAAGTAGAGGAACGAGGTACAACACATTGTGTGGGATATCACGCCCCCGCACGGCCTGCTGAAGACTCCTCTATTCACGCCTTTATGGCAGATGCTCTGTGATGATGTATGTGAGGCTCCGCCTGCACATATTATCCAACGCCATCACAGTCATCACTCAGTTCTTATGCTCTTCACCTGGCTAAGAACACCTCCTCGAGACAAACTCGCGAATTCAGTTGTTCTGTTGCTGCAAACCGGATTAGTTTAATAGTTGTTGTTGGTGTTAGCCACCGCTACTCCTGTAGCTCAGTGACTGCCCACGGAGCGCTAATTCGGCCCACGGTCGCCTTCGTGTCTCGTCATGAGCACCAGCAAAGTGAGGAAGAAGCTTTTCGTGGCTCCACCCTGCACGGTGAGGACCAGCACGAGGCCTGTCCTGTCTGCTTGCTCTTAATCCCGTTTGTCTGGCAGAAATCTTCCTCATTGTGCCTTTATCTGCACGAACCCATGTGTGCTCTGAATCAGCCACAAATTTCTTACCAGTACGGTGATCACGATTACGTTTTCATGAACTATGCAAGGTTTTGATACCTTGTCCAAGGCATTCAACTATTGGACGCTTTTTGGCAGCAGAGAGATCCTTTTTCTTTCCCATATTGCTTGAAAATGGCGATCTGCTTAATAATGTGGAACATCCTTCTTTTGTAGTTTTTCCTTTAATTGGGCTCACCTGGAAAACCAATTGTCACAGGTGTCTGAGATTGATTTCAGTGATCAAAGAGCCCTGACACGCAATACTATCCTAGGTTTAATTGAAAAACTTCTGTGTTAAATGAAACTTTGCATCAGCAGGTGTCAACAAAACATATGTAAACAGTTTGGATTTGCTTAATTTCATTCAATCTAAATAATGACCTTGGTCCGAAGTCGTAATTTGTATAAATCTAAGCTTGTTTTTTTTCTGCAGTCTTTGAGACATCTGGGACATCTTCACACTGACATGTCATGTTACACAACTTCATTAGCAACCGCTTGCATACCTGAAAGAAATAAAATGCCATGGCAATGGACTTAAAAAGTACAGTTTATATCCATATTTAATTTGCAAGAGACTCAAGAATGTTCCACTACTGCAGTTAGAGCACTGAAAACAAAACCCTTTTTTGTGATAATTTTCAATTTATGTACAAGCCCAGACAGTGATCTGGTCTTCACTGTATGATTTGTTGTCGACTGCTGCCACTAGCCATAAATATCAACATAAAATCAAATTTACTTGAAAATGAACTTGAAACATTTTGTATTTCACACACAAGAACACGTAACTTCACACCTACAAAACACTGTAGCAGAGCTTTATGTGCAGCCCTCTGGAGACGGACTGAAAGGGTGTTTAAAAAAAACAAACAATTATTTTCACCAAAACCGTGCAAAAATAGAAAAATGCAAAAACACAAGTCAACCCCTCCCTCCCACCAGTAGAACAAAGCACATCAAAGAACCAGCAGTCCAGACACCAATGAAATAATATACTATTAATTAATAATCATGCATCATTTAAAAGAGGAAAAAACATGAAAAAATAAAACAAAAAGTGTACTTTAATGTCTGCAACAAGATGCTGCAGATGTTCAATCAGTCTGTCGTTGCAAGCACCATCTTTTTTGCTGCGGTGTCCTGCGGTGTCCTGGGGTGTCCTGGGGTGTCCTGGGGTGTCCAGGGGTGTCCTGGCGTGTCCTGGGTGTCCTGGGGTGTCCTAGGGTGTCCTGGGGTGTCCTGGGGTGCGGGCATCAAGGCAAAGGACGCCAACAGACTGAACAAAGTGATCAGGAAGGCAGAGTCTGTTGTTGGCTCCAAGCTTGTCACCCTGGAGGAGGTGGTGGAGGACAGGATGCTGGCAAAACTGCTAGCAATCATGGACAATCCCTCCCAGCCCCCCCCCCCCCCCCCTCCACAAAACACTGGACAAGCTGAAGAGCCACTTCAGCAACAGACTGATTCAACCTGCTGCTCCAAGGAACGCTACAGGAAGTCGTTCCTCCCCACGGCAATAAGACTTTTTAACTCGTCTACCTCCGTCAGAGCCTCAATATAATTACTCACGCTCATTTCTAGGTGCCCATGTTCAGTTCTTTGTTTTACAAAATGTATGTCCTACCCAGATATTTTATGTCCTACCCAGATATTTTTATATTTGTATATTTTTATTCCCTACTTTTATATTCTATTCCATTGTATTTTATAAACCAGAATGCTGCAACAAAACAATTTCCCTTCGGGGATTAATAAAGTTATCTATCTATCTATCTATCTACTTAATGATGGAACATCAGTTACTTTGTTGAAGAAATTGAACCATAGAGTCCTATATCCGGTCAAAAACACTGCCTCTGTCATCTTGAGCGTACATTAGTCTTTCCAAATACAGTATTTTTGCAAATTCACCCAGCCATAGGTCAAACATAGCCACTGAATCCTTTTTCCACACTCTCAAGATGAGCCTTTTAGCAATCGCCAGACCAAACAGAAGAGCAACTTTCTCATTAGAATTGGCTGATGGTAAAGCACGGGAAGCTGATGGTGATAAGTGGATCTGGACCCCAGTGCTTCCCAAAGGCCTGTGAAAAGTCATGGGGAATACTCGTTCAAAATGAGTTCATTTTACTGCATGACCAGGAGGAGTGAGTCAAGTTGCCAGTTGCAGATTTGCAGCGATTGCAAACTGGTGACACACTGGTAAAAAAGCTATTTGGCTTCTCCTTCGAATAATACAGTCTGTGTAGTGTTCTGAACTGTATACCTGGCAGTGACTGAACAACCATGTGCTGTTTTCTCTCCAGACAACCACCCCAGGCCTCATCAGTTAGCTTGACCCCCAGCTCCTCCTCCCATGACCCCATATTCCAGTCGTGTCCACCACAGTCTCATCATACAGGATCTTATAGAAATATGACACTGCCCCGCGATTGATGGGATCAAAATGATTTATTACCTCCAGGGCCTCATGTCCGGTAAGGACGTTAAAGTCCTTTTCCCAAGCATAGGTCCAGATCTGTAAATATAAAAAAAAAAAAAAACCCAGATAAAAAGATATTGTAAACAGAAGTTGACTGCACAAAAGATGCCAAGCTTCCTCCTATTTCACAGATCCCTTTTAGTTTCCCCCCCTGAAAGACAGCATCCTTAAGGCCCGAATTAAAGGAAGGATTCTCACATATAGGAGCGTCCAAGTACAACGCCGGACATTTGAGGTGTTTTTTGTATCAGTTTCAATATTCTTATAGTGTTGTTTATAACAAACTGTCATTATAAAAACGATTTATTGACTTTAATGGGACTATTGAAGAGGGTAGGCAAAGACGTATTATGAAACTGCAGACGTTCCTGAATTAACCAGGCTGGACAGGATTTAGCAGATGACGGGGACCTTCCTTCCACCGCACTAAGATGTTTAGATGAGAAGCCCAATAGCCCAATAGAGTGTTTTTTGGATATTCTAACAAAACAAAAAAAAGGTAATTGTTGCAAGTTAAAGTTCCTCCACCAGAATCCAAATGGGAAAAATAAAAAATTTAGACCCCTTTTTTTGTTGTTGATGTACGTCTCCAATACGTATCTCTAATATGTTGTCAAAACATTTTTTCTGAGGGAAATTCGTCATTACAGTCAGACAACACAGATTTCAAGCATTTTATTTTGAGAAAGATACCAGGGTTTGTTGACATCCGTGTCACAGAAATGCTGAAGATTCCAGAAGCAAGATCCCATTCATACACATTTGTATTACTTTATTGTCTAAAAAGTGCAATGTAAATAAAGTTGATTGATTGATTGATTTTATACACTGGATCTCGCCAGATCTCGAATCGCCCTGGAGAAACCACCAACAATCAGTTTGACAACATGTCAGACTTTTCTTGCGACTTGAAGACTCTTCCTTTGAGGTCTTTTCTTGTGCTGAATTGGTCAAATGTTGATATTTTCGCTTGAACCGTCACGCCACTCCATCGTTGATATCCCAGAAACCCTTGCTGCTGGTTTCCCAAGAGGACTTCGGTTCGTGACACAAAAACACAGTTTGCTGGATAGAGATTCTGTTTTTTTTTTTTGTAAAACATATCAATTTTGGTGTGGTTGTTTTAGGAAACTGCATGTTGGAAATGAGTGATAATGTCATTTTTGTGAATTAGTTTATTCTTATGGGGAGTGTATGTTTTTTCCGGTAGAAATCTTTATTGTTTTCTGTCTCAGCTGTTCGACCATATCGTGAACTGCATCGCTGACTTTCTGGAATACGTTGGCATGAGAGGAGCATCCTTACCGCTGGGATTCACCTTCTCTTTCCCCTGTCACCAAACCAAACTGGATCAGGTAGGTTTTTTTTTTTATCTACATGCGTCACACTATTTTAACAACACACTGATTTTTTTAAAACTTTTTTTTGCAGTGTCAGTGAACGTAGCGGGTGTTGTAGGTTTTGCCCCAAATCACTACACGGTAATTTAAATGTGATATTGGTGAACAGTAGGGAATGTGGAGTTAATTGTGGTTTACACAAGGACGACAGTGAGCGTTTTACAGTTGATCTTGCTCGTTTCTAGAAATAAGCAACATAACTCCTTCTCACAAACAACAATAACAAATAATATTTTGATTTGAAAACTGTGATAAGAATCCAATGCAGAGAACACATTTCGAACATGAAGTGTTGATTTTTTTTCTCGTCGTTCCAAGTCCTATTAACAACAAAGAAAGCTTTCCTCCAACATGTGTTTTTTCATCGTACCAATTAATTAACATGACAATTTGAACTTTCTTGCTGGTTTTGATGGTTGGCAAACATAAAGGTGACAGCCCAAGAAAGTGTCACAGTGAATGTAGAATTACGTTGTGTATGTCTTTGTCCAGATCAACTGAAGAAGATGATGGATTCTTAGCTTTTGTTTAAACTGAATGTAGTTTGTTGGTACAAAGAAACAGATATATATTTAATAATGACTGATATCTCTCCGTCAAGGGTATTCTCCTGAGATGGACGAAAGGTTTCAAAGCGAGTGACTGTGAAGGAAAAGATGTTGTCGCCTTACTGAAAGAGGCCGTGCGCCGTAAACAGGTCAGTTCTCACATTTCTCCGACATGGTCAGCCAATAATTAAAGGTTCTATATTATACTAAATCGACTTTCCTGTGCTTTAAACATCATAAAAGTGCTATTCGGGGTTCATATACATCCCCAAAGTGTTTTTTTTCATTGATTCCATCAAGCTTGAGTTCACAGCGATCTTTCTCTGTTCTAACTGGTGGGGGAGCTCAACGCATTGATTCAATTTGATGAATCACCACCACCTTGCTGACTCGGCACAGAGCTGGAGAAGCCCCGCCTCCAGGAAGATTGACATGAGGAGAAACCAAAACAACACATGTCCACGAATGTGCCAAGGAGCCTCTTCTCTGCTCTCTCAGTCTCTGCTGCTTCACATTGAACGCTGCTGGTTTTGTTGTGTCCAGAACTGTTTTCACCATCATGTCCACTTGGAGAAAATGTGTTTTCGGATGCAAGTATGGTTCCACACTATTTGGCTTGCACTTGGACACATCATCAGTGATAGTACCTGGAGTCATCTGGTGTTTCGGGTCTTTAAACTTCAGACACATTCACCCAGGCAACCCGACCGGGAGTGATCAGTTCCCAGCCTGTGTCCAAGAAGCATAACTCCATGGCTTGTCCGTCTTGATCCACAGCCATCTCGAGGTGTTCCCAGCTGCCTCTGAAGCTCTCCCGACGGCCTTCGTCTTACATGTGCAGCAAACACATGGCACGCCACCCCATCTATGGCACTCCTCCACCAGCTTGATGTACTTAGCGCTTTTTCTTTCATGGGCCTCTTCAATCCTCTCCTCCCTGGGCACTGTAAGCTTGAGCATGACCACTTGCTTGGTTGTTTTGGAGACCAGCGCAATATCCGGCCGTAGGGAGGTCTCAGCAATGGCTGCAGGGAATTTGAGTCGAGTTTCCAGGTCCACCCTCATCTTCCAGTTGCGAGCTGTCCCAAGGACGCCTGTCTGGGCTCTTGGGCACAGCTTTGAATGTTGTCCCACTCTCATGAATGCGATTTCTCGTCTTGATGGTAGGTAATGCTTGCTGTGGTCGATGGCGCTGCAGATGGACTCTGCGATGACCTTCAGCACCTGGTCGTGCAGCTACCGGTAACGGCCCTCTCCAAGTGCTTTGGGACAAGCACTGAGGATGTGCTCCAGGGTACTTCTTCCTTGGCACAAGGAGCATGATGGCAAGTCCACTTTGCCCCAGCAGAAAAGGTTGGATGGACTAGGCAGCACATCATAAACTGACCATAAATGGACAGTTTGAGGAATTTGATGCTGAAGGGTTCAGCCTTCTGACCATCCCACGGTCCCCACGATCTGGCTTGCGAGAAGCTTCTTGACTCCAGCTCTAACTTCCTTCTGGACCAGGATCCTTCTCTCTTCTTGACTCCAGCTCTAACTTCCTTCTGGACCAGGATCCTTCTCTCTTTTCCCTTTGCCTCGTAGTAGTTGGTACGCTGCGCAGACTGGCTCGGCCTACAGCCACAGATCCCACCAGTGCTCTGTGGCACAGACGGGATTCAGCCTGGTCCACTGCATCTACTGCCCTCCACTTCCTTCTGGTCCTCACTTTGATGCCTGCTTGGGAGACCTTGGGATCCTTGGACTCCCTGCGTCTCACCAAGGTTGGTCCCTGTGCATTGCACCAGCTGCTCGGCGACCACACACCACATCTTGGTCTGGAGGATCTTCAGGCCTCGCGAGTTTTTGCAGCTCTTGCCACAAATGCATACTACACTCGTAGTCACAATTCTTAATGCATGGGTCGTTGCCTCGTCTTACGAGATGTATAATTCATCCTGAAAAAATATTTTTTAATTGTGCATGAGTTATTTGGTCAAGCCTTTTTCATGAATTGTGGCATGGCAGCATTGCACTGCAGTGACCAGGTCGTTAGACTGAGGCTTGATTGAGACCAAGGTTGTGTTGAGAAGCCAATTCAGACTCTTTTTTTTTTTTATTCTTACAGTGTTCCATGTTATCCATCATCCACACAAGTTAGTTCAGTTTATTTAAACCTCCCTTCCAACTTGATGTTACAGGACCCTGAAACCACAGATCCCAATAGACCATGGGTGAAGGCATGGTTCACCTAAATAGGTTTAAAAAAAAAAATTCCATCCATCCATTGTCCACTGCTTTTCCAGGGCCGGGTCGTGAAGGCAGTAGTCTCAGCAGGGATGCCCAGACTCCTCTCTTCCAGCCGAGAGACATAGTCCCTTAAAATAATACCAATTAATTCTAACTAATGAACACCTCTCATTGCATTTTAGGACTTCGTTTACATAACAATGGTGCTTGGAGCCACTGAAAACTCAACTTTTTGAAAACGGCGAAAAGGGGAAGCTTTTGAAAGCGGGGAAAATGCTACTTTTCTGAAACGCTGCTACTGTGCATTCGTACCACGACCATAGTAAATATTTCCTCGGCATCAGTAGATGGACAATAAGAAGAATGTTTGCCTCCAGGCTGTCATGAGTCCCAGTCCATCTTCTCCTGGACTCGGTAGTTTTATATCAATCATCACAGCAATCCAACTGGGTCCATAACAAGGTCTGTGAACTACATTGTTGTCAGCATTTCTGCCATTTCCTTGTAAATCCTTTCCACCGAAATCCTTTTCACATGTTTACCATGGAAACATGAAATATTTCTTCAAGGAAAAGGTTTTTTGTGCAAAAGGGGCCAGAGTTCTGAGGAAACCATCAACAAATCACATGAAGCAAATATTTTTTTACTTATGATAGTGAACCTTCACTTCTGTTATTCATAACATGGATTAACATCCATTAATATCCATTTACATCCATCAGATATGTTGTCAAAAGCATCCAATATTCAAATCAAAGCTCAAAATTAAAGTAGTTGAAAACATCCACTTTGTTTTGCAAATGCTTGTTTATCCTAATGAAAACTGTCCCAAAGCAGGGATAAGATAATCGCCTGTGTCTTCATACAAAAGCGGCAGACCAAACTCCTGCAGACGTTGCAATGCGTACAAAGAGAATAATTGGATTATCTGTGTGAGTGGACAGGTTGCTTTTAGAGCTACTCTGCTGGATGATGAGACCATTTGCTAAGCACTGCCAGAGAATTGTTGTTGCATCAAAGATTGCGTGTACCATATTATTTTTTGAGATTTTATTGCCTGTAATAAATAAAATATCTGATCTGCAATGTTTCTGACTGACATATTAGCCCTGAATGTAATGTATATATATTATAATAATATAATATAATAATAATATAATCCAAACCGACTCCATTAAACTGTCAAACAAAAAACAAATGTAAATGAATCCTTTAATTTTAAGCCCGAAATACTTTAATGAGCTTGTTTCTTTAAAAACATTGAATTATCTGTGAATTGTTGTTTTCCAGAGTGAGCTGACCTTTCTGTGCTAATACCAACTCTCACGTTTCTCTCAAACGGTTACTGTTAACTGTTGATACCCACACAAACATATAAAACATTTTTATTTTGTTTCTCTTTCCATCACCCTTTGGAGTTTGTTGCAGTGGGGTATTGTGGTTAATGTGGTTATTGTTGCTTCCAGGAATTTGACTTGAACTTCGTGGCGATCGTTAACGACACAGTAGGAACCATGATGACCTGCAGCTATGAGGACCCCCGATGTGAGGTGGGGCTCATTGTTGGTAAGTTAGATATTCTCTTCCACCGTCCTCACTGGAGGCCTGCCTCCTTTGATGCGATGCTTTCATCAGTAAAACTTAAGAGCGCTATGTATTCCTCCTCACTGCCTCACCTGTCTCTGTTTTCCCCATCAGGCACAGGTACCAACGCCTGCTACATGGAGGAAATGCATAACATCGAACTGGTGGACGGAAATGACGGTCGCATGTGTGTCAACGTGGAGTGGGGAGCCTTCGGTGACAACGGTGAACTGGATGACTTTTGCACCGAGTTCGATCATGCTGTGGATGAATGCTCTAATTTCCCTGGGAAGCAGAGGTACGTGTTGCTTCATTTCACAGTCGTTCCTGCTTGGTCGCATTGATTGGTTGTACAGAGAGCGAAAAAGCCCAGACACTGTGTAGTGTAATGGTGTGTAATGATGCAAATAGGTCATCGAGGCTGGAGCCAACGTCAAGAGACACATTGACAGTCATCAGGCTTACATTGTTGAGCCACTCTTCAAACGCCCAGAGGCAATGTTAGAGGTGGACAGGGGCAGAAGTATGGGACCGGCATGCAACAGGCTGGTCTTCTTTCTAAATGAAAGTCCAGGTTCCATTTCATCGAGAAAACCGTTTCACAGAGGAATCGAAGGGACCGGCTCAGAATCCAAACTGGCCAACAGGTGATGTCTCAACCTTTTCATGTCTCTGTTTGCTGGTGAACTTTATAGACTTTCAGCAGTGCTTCAAAGATGTTGAAGGCCAAACAGACAAAAACTGTGTGGACAGTCAAGGTGCATGCACTTGAGATCAGTTCCATGCTTCTGCATTGAGGGAAGCAGAATGAACATTACAAGGCGAGAGCCATTACCACACATTAGTTTGAACTGAGAAATTCATAGAGCCTTCATGATGGAAAACACTTTCAAATGCAAAGTAAATGGTGGCCCGTTGCTTTTTGACTGGCTCATAGAAAATAATCTCCTTTGAGCAAAAGCTGCACAGTGGATTCAGCTCATTCATGATGGAGTCTTCGTTGACAGTGATTCTATGCAGCAGCATGTGTGACATAGTTTCAATGTTCCAAAGTAGAAATTGAATACTTTTTTTTCACTTCCTGTTAGATTCTAGTCCCATGGCTTGCTGTACATACATTCGTTTCTGGCTTTTACAAGGATTACTATTGCAACAACGAGGGGCAGTCCGTGCTCCAGGGTATAATGTAGGTCCTGATGCAGCGCACTCGCTGTCTGTCCCTTATATAAATATGTGGAAACTATCCCATTGTTGGTGATTCATGTCATTTTAACACTTCTGTCTTTCCAACCTCTTCTCACAAGCCACTGTTTCCATCATCTGCGTCTTGCACATATTCAGCGTGTGGATTTGGGGATCCCTCCAACAAAGGATTATCCATACACAGATTATTAAGCCAGTTTTTAATATTTTAAAAATGTATTTCTTTAAAAGGGGTACCATAGTTCTCTAGGAACTGTAGGAGACATAATCTTGTCACATGAATAAATGTGGCACTTTTTTTCTTCACATTTCCAGCATAGCTCATTGTTAAGTAACCCCTTTTCTGAGAAGTCTTGATGGAGTAAAGTGGTGTCTCCAAATTATTTTATATTGAATAAATCTGTTTCTTTTATGTATTCCTAAATGTTGCAGATGATTCCCTCCCATATATAGTGTACAGGACATGTTACAGCCATTGGTATTTGACCAAGGACACATCTCATATCATCTTTGCACATCTGCTTTGTGATACATTTTCATCATTTAAAATTAAATGTGGCTTCTATCCTGTTAAAGAAGATCCAAGCAATCCATTCCCCCTGAGAATTGTGGTAGTTCCGCCCTCTGGAAGACAGAATCTAAGTCTATATCACTGGCAACACAAGTATACAGTATGTAAATACATATTTGTAGAAATCTTTAAACACTTCATTGATTTTGTAAATATAATTGTAAATGTAAATCGTTTATCTATTGGATCTAATTGATCTAAACGTGTTATTTGAATCCAGGCCTTTTAATTGTCTTGCCTTAAATTTTCCAGCTTTTTCACTATTTTTATAAAAATGTGTTTTGAGTCTAAATAATTAATACTGAGTTTGTATTATGTATTCTATTGTAATTTAAATATTAGTTGAAATATTCGTCACTGTATTTTACAGCCAAATCTTTCTTTTCTTTTCCATTTGTTGTATCAAGAACTGTAGTCTATCCATTTTCCCCTGACAAACACTTTGGCTACTGTTTGGGATGTACTCAATCTTGCCTTTGTTCCTTTGTTAACATCTGGAAATGTCATTATTTCCACCCAGTTTTGTTGCATATTGTTTGTCTTGCAATAGACTTATATTCAATCTCCACCTTCCATTTTAAAAGCAATTTTACCTTCATAAGCACACAAGTTGATATGTAATTTCACCAGTGCATGGTCTTTAATTGCTATGACTCCAATGCTGTAATCTATTACCTGTTCAACAAGGGAACTAGTAACAAGAAAAAAAAAAGATTTGTCAGTAGGATCTATGAGAGTGAGCGTGAAATGTGTATTCCCCTTTTTTTGGATTCATGAGTCTCCAGATAGCTACCAGACCCAGTTCTTCTCGTAGAGCCTGTCATGTTGCTCCATCTCTGGGGGATGCGCTTATTCTAGTCTTACTGCAATCCAAATGATCATCTAATGTTTGATTAAAATCTCCTCCAAGAAGAATCTGACCATCTTTTTCCCCAAATATTTTATTGACCTTGTGAAAAAAGCATGTATTGTCTCTTTTTGGAGCATGTACATGACAAAGTACTTCCACAACTAAAATGCACCATGAGCATCTTTCACTTGATTCTGTACCACACAATTCAACTCCTTTTTGATGAGGAACAACTCAATGACCCACTCATGTTTCATTTTCAGACTTTCATCTTGGTCCTTGAAATGCATTTTGTTGAATATATGCAATATCTGTGTTTTTTTGACTTCAGTAATAATTTTTTTCCCGTTTTTGATATTCCATATCGTGAAATTGATATGTCCACTACCCATTATTTTGAAGACCATATACACCTGTCCCCCCTACCTCCCTGTCCAATGCTAAAAAACACTAACTTAAAAAACATTGCTTTTAAAGACCTACGAAGATGTTTCTACCTGATATCGAGGGCTCTGTGGGAGCATCAGCTGAAACACACTCTGGAGCTCACATGGAAAGGGAAGAGACTGAGCTTTACTGACCCGGGGAAGGCTGAGATCTTCCTTCGCGAAAATAGCCAAAGTGCAAATACTGACTTAAGATGTCTGAGATGGACCTAAGGGCGAGTAAAAGTTTGTTTTGAAGGCATGGTGGAGCGGAGACTGTGGGGCGCTGCTGTAACCGAACAGTGTGAAGAGCAGAAAGTACCGCCTGCAGGACCTGCATGGACCAGAATCACAATCACCTCTTGACACTCCTTTGTAATATCCTCGTAGATGGAGAGAGTGGTGCCCTCTCTTGATATCTCTCTCTCTCTTTTTGCCGCTGCCAGAACTTTCTGCCGGCCCATATAGCACAGGAACTTCACCAGTACGATTCACGGCCACGACCCTCCACTTCTGTGGCTCCTCTTGATCTTGTACTCGTCCCCGTGTCGCCCCAATCCTACGTTCAGTATCTTCCTTATATAATCATTCATTGTGGTCCTGGTTTCTTTTCCTTCTTTCAGTCCAGTCAGTCTGATATTTTTCTGTCTCCCTCAGTTTTGCTGATCATTCCAAGTTGTTCCATTTTCTGTCTCAATATGTTGTTTTTGTTAGCTATGCTATCCTCCACACTATCAGTGTGGCATTGTGCCTCTTCAAGCCGAGTTTGCAAAGCATTCACTGTGTTCTTTAGCTCTGTTGTGTCCGACTTGATCACCACATCACTCGCCAGTTGCTTCAGGGTTGTGTTCATCTTTCTCATTTCTGCGAGGATGTCGCCCATGCTGTCTCTTTGGCTAGCTGCAGGGGCTTGTGGAGTTAGCCTCCATGTTCACCATGGTCCTCAGTAGGTTCTACACGCTAAGTTTTCCCTGGAGCATTGTGGGGGCTTTTCCACCGGAATGAACCAGGTGCTAGTTCTCGTCCAGGGCCAGACTTGGCACCA
The DNA here is from genome assembly GCF_963422515.1 of Blennius ocellaris. Classification (NCBI taxonomy): domain Eukaryota; kingdom Metazoa; phylum Chordata; class Actinopteri; order Blenniiformes; family Blenniidae; genus Blennius; species Blennius ocellaris. The sequence goes on along the minus strand of NC_137656.1, from coordinate 26,147,258 downwards.
GTTCTTTGTCTTTCCACCTCCAAAGCCCCGCCCTATCAGGGGCTAAACGGGTGCTAAGCTGGCCCCAGATCGTTGCTGGGCCATAGCGGGATCTGACACGTCATCAGCTGGGGGCGGAGTTATCGCTACCTACATGGTCGAAGAGACGCTGAACCAGCATTCTGAAGTCTACAGCGAACACGGAGCCCCGGAGTGGAAGAAAATTTAAATAACTTGTAGGAGCAATATACTAAGTCGCTCACTGAAGTTAATAATACGAGGGAACAAGATCATTTCACATTCATGCCTTGTATCAAGCTGAGGTCTGCATGAGGCAGCGTCGAACTCCGCTATCAGACACTCCAATATTATTTCGTACCCACACAACTTCTTTATAATAAGAAGCGATACTTTTGGTTTATCAGCATCTACAAAACAAACACATGCTACTGTAAATGATTCAGACACGTCCAGAAATAAAGTGAAAGGAGCAGAAATTCACTATGCAATGCAGAAATGTTGAAAAATAAGTCCCAAGGTCATTAAAGCATTATTATTATTATTTATTTTCTCTTTGGCCACTCCGGGGCTCCAGACCAACCCTTACCAAAAAGAAGTATACTTCAAGTATGTAATATCAAGTGTACTTAAGTATACATAGTATACTCTACCAAGTATACTTATATTTGCACTAGAAGTTTACTTACAAGTATACTCCTTGGGACTAAATTGGCCCACTTGTAGTATACTACAAGTATACTTTAAAGTATACCAAAAGTATACTTAAAGTAATCTTTTAAGTTTACTTGTAGTGTACTTCTGATATGATTGAGTATACTTTTATCTTTGAAAGTACACTTTTCAGTATACTTAAAGTAATCTTTTAAGTTTACTTGTAGTATACTTCTCTCTTTGAAAGTATACTTTACAGTATACTTAAAGTAATCTTTTAAGTTTACTTGTAGTATACTTCTCTCTTTGAAAGTATACTTTACAGTATACTTAAAGTAATAATACAAGTTTACTTGTAGTATACTTCTCTCTTTGAAAGTATACTTTACAGTATACTTAAAGTAATAATACAAGTTTACTTGTAGTATACTTCTCTCTTTGAAAGTATACTTTACAGTATACTTAAAGTAATAATACAAGTTTACTTGTAGTGTACTTCTGATATAATTGAGTATACTTTTCTCTTTGAAAGTATACTTTACAGTATACTTAAAGTAATAATACAAGTTTACTTGTAGTGTACTTCTGATATAATTGAGTATACTTTTCTCTTTGAAAGTATACTTTACAGTATACTTAAAGTAATGATACTTACAAGTGTACTCCTTGGGACTAAATTGGCCCACTTGTAGTATACTACAAGTATACTTTAAAGTATGCCAAAAGTATACTTAAAGTAATCTTTTAAGTTTACTTCCAGTGTACTTCTGATAAAATTGAGTATACTTCTCTCTTTGAAAGTATACTTTACAGTATACTTAAAGTTAAATTTGGTATTACTATTACTACCAATACATTTCAAGTCCACTACTTCGTGATACTTCACCTTTATGCTGAGAAAATAAAGTTAAGAAAACAGCAAAGCAATTTTGTTTACATTTATTCAACATATAGAGAATTGTAGAAATTGAACATTATAACAACAGATTTGTTCAACAGGAGGAAACAAACTTGAGAACACAAACTATTCTGAACATGTTTTAATTGTCTGTTTTAAGCATTACTTGCTTGCTTGTTGATGCTTTTTTGAAGTTTTCATTGTTGCATTTCTTTCTTATTATTTTTCTCACATCTGGAACGCTCATAGATGGAAACTTGGACTGAGCATGCCCTGTGAACACACACACACACAAAAAGAAATGAACACTTGCACTGTTAGGTGAACTCTGACACCACAAAATCTTAACAGTTCATACTTCAATTAATAATACTGATGTGAATCATTTTTTTGAATATCAGATTAAGCAGACTTTTAAAATTTGATTGATCACAATAGATAAGTTAATTTTGATGTAATTAATTAACAATAGGTAAGCATATAATGCTTTAACTGTACACCCATGATGGAAAAAGGTATCGATTGTCAAATATGCAAAACAAGCAGCAGGGTTTATTAATTTTAGACAAGACTTCTATCTTTTAACACTTTTCTTTGTAGCAAGTCAAAATGTCTGGATGTACAAAGTTAAAGTTAGTGCACTTTGAAATGCTTCAAATGGTCTTAGATTTTGTATGCAATGAAAGAAACGTGAGATTTCCATCAGAAAACCATCCATTGGTACTTTTGATATATATGTGTATACGTTTATAAATAGTCAAATAATAAAATAGAAAAGTGCAACTATTTTAGTGAACTCCTAATATTGTATCATTGATATTTTCCTGACGACCTCCAGAAGTGCACATGGCAGTTTGATCCTCCTGGTTTAGACCAGTGGCTCTCAAATTGTGGCTCTAGGATAACGTCTGCATGTCTCCTGTCCTCCTTCCTGTCCTCGCTGCTCCTTTACACACACAGTTACCAACACATGATTTTATGTGGAAAGCTTTTGTAGCTACTCACAGGTGAATTCCTCACACCTTTTTTTGCTTTTTGCTGCAGTTTTCCTTACTGATTCTGCAGACTTAACCCTTTCCCTCCCGTGCTGCATCAAAACAACAATGGAGAACTAAGCAACGGTGTAACGTGTTAGTACAATTTATTTTGATATTTAAAAGTAGTTAAGTACACTCACCAACAATGGCATCAAGTTTTGCAGCATCAAGTTGTGGCTTGGACTCCACATCTTTATGTGCTGCTGACTGTCTTCCGGTCAAACTTGAGCAAGCGAGCGTTTCTCTGCCGAAGATAAGCACAGCAAGGTCGCCGATATAAACTACTAGCAGCCCCAATAGATTGCTAGATTATTTCCTAAATTAAACAAAAAATATACAAATTACCTCCAAAGCTTGCTGTTCCATGAGATCCTTCTTCAACTCTTCAATCATTTGATTTGCAGCCTCTTTTGCAGGACAGGATGAGGATGCTTTTTTTGTCTTTTGCTGCCAAATAGATATTTTGCATGTTAGTATTTGGAAAGTATGAGTGACCGGCCGATATTATCAGCCGATTTTTGTAGTTTTTACGTGTATCGGCATCAGCCAATGCGGGCTGCTGTGTATGTCGATCTGCATTATTTACAGAGGTCTCCAGAGGCAGCTCCATGTTGCTGGAGACGCTGCATGTGCAGTCTCAGACCATACAGAGATGACATGAGAGACTCAAAAATCACTTGAATATAGGAAAGATTTACTTTTCATTTTCATGACATGAGGTGTATGATTAATCGGTTATAGAGCTTTGTATGTAGTCATACTTTTTTTTTTTTTAATAATGTTTTACCTGTTTTGAATGCCTTTCGGTCTCTTGCTCTTTCTCCATCCACTTGCTGTTGGCCGTTCTCTTTCGTTTCTCATTATCGTTTGGTCTTTTCCAGATATCTTCTCCTTTTATGAAGTCCTCTCTCTTTTTACACAGGTCAGTGTAATTGTCTATGAGAAACATTAAAAGAGTGCAATGAGACACAAAAATGCACAATAATGAATATGTCAACTCAAATTTTTCACATGCAAGAAAACGTCACCATAAACTTGATAAACTGTTCACACATATAACTTTAGACAATCATATTGGTATATTTGATTAACTTAAATGGTAAAAATTATTGAGCAATGTCATAATTTTCCCAGAAATCTACATTTATGCCAGTTTGAATGCAATTTAATGCTTTATAATGACATTTAAGGCCTTGATTTCAGCCCAAAAGTGCAATTGACTTGACAAAAACCGTGTAATAAGCCGAATACGCGGTGTTGTAACATATTTTTTTCTGGAAAGGTATTTTACTTAAATAAATATATAAAAGATAAATCACACATATACTGACCGCTGATCATTAAAATCTTCGCTGGAAACGTCCTTTGGCCGTCTTTTTTCCCCTCACGTCCGCCTGTCCACTTGACGTTCAACCAGCCATCTCCATCCTCCAGATTAGGGCACTCGTTAAAAGGTTTGGATGACAGTTGTTTTTGGTCGTCCTCCTTCATCCATTGTATTGGTCCCACCTCTACAGCCTTGTCTTTAAAGTAATAAATAGCATACGCCATATCAAGGTTTTAACACATCTATCTCGTCGACGAGCTCCCGTTTTTCTTTTCTTTTTTCCTTCACCTGCAAGCGCGCGAACGTTTGAAGGAGCGCGAATGAGCTATCGCGAGATCTCTATGCAGCGAAGTTGGGTCGCACTACGTGTAGTACCGCGAGACTACCGTGTCGAAATGAATGCTGGGAAATGAGAAGGCAGAGAGAAGAAACGTGAAGCGTAATGGAGGCTCGTGGTACATTTTTGTAGCGAAATCATGGCAAAACGTTCGGGACCGTACAAGAAGTACTTGGAGGATGGCACAGAACAAATCCCGAAAAGAACACGGAACAGATGCAAGGAAGCAAAGGTAAGTTATGAACGACAGGTTACTGTTGTCTTGCAACTGTGTAGCCTACTTTGTTTTTTACTCTGAAGCAAAGTGAACAAAATACGCCCATACTTTTTTTTTTTATTTATGTCGCAGGCTTTTTGTCTAATATGTTCACAAAGTGACCCCCCTCCCCCGAGAAGAAGGCATATGGGCGGGATCTTCATTGTAGACTTGACCCTGGCCGGGCGTGTAGTTCAGTCGTAACCTCGCCTTTGGCTCTGATGCTTATGGGATGTCAATCAAAGTTAGACCCTCTTTAATATACAAGCATTAGAAAGTGTACCTTACGAAAACCCGCCTGGTTTCTTTAATTATACCTAACACATAACACATGAGGGGCATGCTTTATCATATGTGTTCAATAAACTTATATTTCAGCAAAGTTAGGAGTCATACTATGCTTTGGGATTTGAAAATATGATGTATAAAAATATTTTATTAGTGTTTGTTTTAATCGAGTGGCTCTGTGGGATTGGTAATTCAAGAAAAACGTTTTTTGCCCAAACTTTAAATATGTCAACTACTAACATTTTGGGTGTACTCTCTTGTCTAGGTCAATGAAGATGGGGAAGATGCTGGTGACAAGCTCTTGTATCCTGGTCCTCCGGGAACTAAAGGAGAGACTACTGATGCTCCTGTCCTTCCAGTTGTGGCACAATTTGACTGGTGAAGCAGTGACTCATTTGCTTGAAATGCTCAACATTGCCTTTCCTGGTTTGATCCCATCCTCCAATTACCTGTTCCAAAAAGAATTTGGAAGCTCATCTACATATGAAGTACACTTTTATTGTGAATGCTGTTTGAAATACCTTGGCATTAGAGCTGACTGTCCCCGTGTATGTGATACTTGATGCAGATGAACACCTGAAAAAAGGAATCTTTATTCTTGTTATAGGGTATAAGGATTTGGTCATCCTCCATGGCAGGTAGACATCCCAGCTTCACATGGGCTTGCCATTGGAAAACTATGTGAAAATCTAAGTAACTGCTTCTGGTATTACAGGCGTATTTTGGTTACAGCTGTTTTGTTTCACAGTCTGAAAGTCTATGAACGGCTGAAAAAAAGATTCAACAGTGCTGTATCTTTGAATGATGGTAAATTGTGTTTAATTAATGACTCGGTTATCTTTAAAGAAAAGTTTGCACATGAAAACCCGGGATACTGTGCATGTAGCAAACATTCTTGTGTGTTGGTAGAGAAGCTGAGTAAATCTAACAGGCCATTGTGTAAAGATTCAAAGATTGATGTAGAGAGTACTTTCATTCATGAAGTTAAGACTGGAAATGTGTATGTCATTTGCCCTTATAAGATATTAAAGAAATGTGTTGTTGTTGAGACTGATAAACTGTATGTTGTACCTCTGCCAATCCATATGAACGGGATTGAAAGAGCTCATTGTCTTTAATAAATGTTCCCATTTTATGAGCATTAATAAACTACCTGATAAGTTATTTTTCTCCTTTTTCCATTGTTATAAAATAGGTGGTTATATGTGCCATTTAAGGGTTGGAAGTTGTTTGAAATAAACAAAAAAAAGGTTATGACACTATGTAGACTATGAGAAACACCAGGTTCACTTAGGCTATAAACTTATAAGCCACATACATACTGACCTTTTGCCAAAAAAGTCAAATATCGGATCGATATGATTTGGATTATCTTACAGTATAGTATAGTACAGAAACAATCTAGCAAATGTGAAAATATATTAAATGGGCTACAGTCAAAAATACAACTGCAAATAGTTTTATATCTTGTCATATTTCATTTTAATAAGATATACTCAAGAACAAGTATTATCTAAATGTAAACTTTAGTGTAAGTATACATATAAGTATAAAAGTATCGCCTAAATTTTAATATACTTAAACTTTACTTGGTGAAATGTACTTCTGATAAGTACAAGTGTAGTCTAAATGTAAGTAAACTTTAGTATAAGTATATACATATATAACATTGGCATAATTATGAGTATACTTAAAATGTACTTGGTGAAGTATACTTCTGATAAGTATAGTCAAGTACAAGTATAGTCTAAATGTAAGTAAACTTTAGAATAAGTATATATATAAGTATAATTATTAGTATACTTAAAATGTACTTGGTAAAGTATACTTCTGATAAGTATAGTCAAGTACAAGTATAGTCTAAATGTAAGTAAACTTTAGAATAAGTATATATATAAGTATAATTATTAGTATACTTAAAATGTACTTGGTAAAGTATACTTCTGATAAGTACACTTAAAGTAAACTTGAAGTATACTACCTTGATTTTTAGTATACTTGAAGTATACTTGAATGTACTTCTTTTTGGTAAGGGAAAGCAAGAAGGACGTGAAAAAACAACAATAGGTCGACGAGGAGACTCAATGTTTTCTGTCTCTTTGGTCTGAATCCGAGGTTCAGACCAGACTAGATGGAGCCGGTCCAAACTGAATACAGTCTATCTGCTTGTTCCTGTATGTGCGCTGCCAGTGCTACGTTGGTGAAATCGCTGATGTACGATGCTTTGGAGTGACTCAATGATGTGACTCACTTAGCGCCAACCCTAAACTAGCACCTGGTTCTTTTTGGTGGAAAAGCCCTATGTGTGTCTCCGACTTGTAAAACTCCATGTATCTTATCCTACGCAGGACCACCGGCTTCTTACGGCATCAAATTAACTTTCAAGGGGAGTTTATGGGGTTTTAGTTATTCTTAATTGAAGGCGGGGATGGGAGCATGTTTAAGGCGCAGGTGCTAAGTCCGCACATGACGCCTGTTCCACATATATTGAGGACAATAGGCATGCCAGCTATTTCAGCCACAAGTCCCATTGCTCTGTAACCTGCAGTAGAAACGGTGATTAAAAGAGTCAAAACTATCCATCCATCTTAATCTTGTTGCGAGTCCATGGTGCGGCAGCCAATCCCAGCTGACTGTGGGTAAAGACACGGTGCTTGCTGGACAGGTCAGCAGTCCATCACAGGGAAAACACAGAGACAGTCATTCACATTGACCATTCAGGGTGACCAATTAAAATTCACATGCATGTTTTTGGATGATGGGAAGAAACTGGAGTACCCAGCAAAAGCCTAGGCATGCACAGTGGAAATGCTCAGCACTGTGCAGCCATTAAGTAGAAAAACCATAAAACTGTCATTTTTAATGGAGAAAACACAGCTGTTGCTCTGTTCCTCTGTTGTTCTGTGCGTGCTTAACATGTGTGTTTGAAGATGCATCTTAATTATAGGCAGAGTTCAAGTGCACACAACAGTGCCTGAGAGAGGGATTCATTTTTTTCCCATTAAAATTGGAAAAGTGTGAATGCTAATGTGAACATTTGCTTTGCAAAGTACACAGATGTATTCATCTGGCTTGGCCCATTAGGGGCTTTTCAGTTACATGCACATGTATTTGTCACTTGTCAGCAGTGATGATTGTGTTGCAGCTGCCTGTCACATTTATTTCTGCAATCGGTCTGATCAAGTATATTTTGTCGGGACAATCTGATCTCAGTGGGAGGAAATATTCCATCAAGTTCAATAAACAACATATAAACAAGGGTTTTGTTTGTTTTGAGCTGATGCCATTATTTTGCATAACTCCATCGTATTGCTTATTGCATTTGTTCCCTTTTCTTGGTGAAGCTGCAAAAATGTTTTCTTTGTAGGTGAATTGTAACCGGAGAGAAGACCATTTAATCTCTTTAGCTTTTCTTTAATTGAACCAATCAATTGGAGCAAGTGGAATCTGAAAAAAAAAAGAAGAAGCTGCTACTTCTTTCTTTCGACTATGAGGTAGTGTCAGTGGGAATTGGTCATTTTTCAGCGGTGGAAGGTTTTCACCATTGCATTTGTGTTTCACAGGTACGAAAAGATGATCAGCGGCATGTACCTGGGAGAGATTGTGAGGAACGTGTTGATGGATTTCACTGCTAAAGGCCTGCTGTTCAGAGGCAAAGTGTCGGAGCGACTGAAGACCCGAGGGATCTTTGAGACCAAGTTCCTGTCACAAATTGAAAGGTGAGTGTTGCACAGTATTGGTTTCAGCATGTCTCCACAGATGCCATCTGCATGAGGAAAGAGTGAGGTGAGAACAGGAAATGTAAAGACAAAGGATTCAGAATGTGACATAAAATAAAATGAAAACAGCAGTGAGACGATTATGCCAGATATCGGCCACTTCTTGAGTCTGTACAGTGATTTTCTCTTCTGTGTGAATGTCAGGCATTCATCACAATATGATATAACGAGTCATGTGGAGCACAGACCAAAGGGAAGTAGACCGGAAATTAGCCAGATAAAGTCCTTCTGATTACATATAGTGCTAAGTGGCAGAGTGGCAGTGGCAAAAAGTAAGTCCTTTAGAGTCGCAGAATACGAAGGCTCAGTGCTTAAATTGTAAATCATTAGGTCCTGGAACATAGGCTGCGTGTTGTTACGATGGCAACACAGAGACAAAAATGTCATGGAATACTTCTATTATTAAAGCACCTTTTGCCAACTGAACTGGCCAATAATATCACGTGGACACAAACAATCAATTAACCTAAATGTTTAATAAAGTAATGATAAATCTGCGTTAAAGAACCACGGACAATCAGCTGGAGTGCATCTCTCTTTCTCTCTCTCTCTCTCTCTCTCTCTCTCTCTCTCTCTCTCTCTCTCTCTCTCTCTCTCTCTCTCTCTCTCTCTCTCATGTTCTCTCTCTCTCTCTCTCTCTCTCTCTCTCTCTCTCTCATGTTCTCATTCTCTCTCTCTCTCTCTCCTCACCCCCCCCCCTCCCTCCCATGTTTCAGCACCCAGCACAAAATCATTGTTAATTTATCCACTCATCAAATGTCACTGTACTTTCAGAAAAGAAAAATCTACAAATAATTTTTTTATTTTTGTAATGTGCCAATCAGATAAGTGCCAGTCAAAATCTGGGAGGTGCCGGATCCTGTTCCGGTAAGATCCGGCCCAAATTAAGCTCTGCCAAGCCTTTACCATTATATAACGATGCATAATAACCATTCAGTGACTCCCGTGTGCACACATGTTATTGTTGAATTAAAAAGTCGCTGAGATGACTGTGTTGTATTTGGCACTATATAAATAAAGTTGAATTGAAATCTCTTCATGCTTGATTAAATCATGTTCAATGTTAAGCTTTGCTGTTGAGGAGTCATTAGTCAGTCATTAGCCCAAGACCGCGATGAAGAAGCAACGTTTTGAAAACAACGTCCATTTACACAGAAACGGCAGAACAGTGAAAATATTGTAACTGTAGTAATGTTATAATCCAGCAGCACAGCAGGAGAATAAGCCAACAGCCAATAGTTAGCCTTGTTTTGCATCACGTGTGCCACAGGCACTGCTTTCTGAAAGATGGCGGAGGCAGCTGCCAAAAGGCCCAGGGGTTTGGGTTTACAGGAGAAAAGAGGTAGGGTGTGCAGGAGGAGTGTTTCGAGGATTAGAAATCCTTGAAACTGCTGAAAAGCTTAAAAGGTCCATTTTCAGTAGCTCTGAGCTGCGTCGTCCTGTAAACCCACACTTAAAAAAAAAAAGAAGGTGTAACCGGGACCTAATTTTTACTGTCCAGGCAGTGCCGTCATTAAGTACTTGTGTTCATTAACCCTTGGATGCACAACCTACCAATACCTACACTCTTCCACACGTGGGGTCAAAAATGAGCCCAATTCAAAATCAATGCGTTTTGGCAATATACCGGGTTGTTATTCTTGAAAATCTTTAAAACAAAGAGTTGCAATATTTTCATATTCTAAGTATTACTCAGAAAACATGTTTGTGACTTGAGACCATTTACATTTTTATTTATTATTTCATTAATTTTAAGAAATTGCAGTTTTTGCATCATGACCCCACTGTTCCACAAGCAGTTCCTATGGAATTTTCTATGAAACTTTAATTCTTAGCAACTCTGACAGTCCCACTTACACATCTGATGTCATCTCTCACATCTGATGCAACTTTGACTGTCAATACTGTCCCACTTAAACATGTGATGTCAGCAATCTCACATCAAATTGATTCAGCTTTTCATTTAAAAGATGTTGAATAATAACAACCTGTGGGGTCATTTTTGACCACACGTGTGCATCTAAGGGTTAAGAAATGAATCCATGTGTGTCCCTCCCGACGCGCCGCTCTGGGTGGAAGAGGTCGATATCCCCCCAGCAGACGATCATCCATCTGTCCTCCCTTGCGAGAACCTCCAAACAAGCTCAAGGAATTAATTATAACTGTTTCTTATGACATAAAGAAAGATCATTTGCATTTAAGGTCACTTTGCATTTTCTTTCCAAATGTGCAAAACTGGAATTTTAAAGGCTCATACACTTTTCTTCAGCACTGTTAATATGCATCATGACTAGATAATAACAGCTGAATGTTAGATTAACTCCTTTATGGTGGAATGATATTACAAACTGCTGAAGATATTTCTCCAATGTTAATAATATTGATGAGATGGCAATGACAGCACATCTAAAATAGATTTGAAGGAAACTTGTCATTAAGCTCAAGAAGCCTGAAGTGAACCTCATCAAATTGTAGCATCGCAGCATCAATGGTTCAGTCGCGCCAAAACCAATCCAATTATCACTGCTTTGATTCAGTTTTATTTTGACCCTGAACTAGATCAGTGGGAAAGAAGATGGATGGATAATAAAACAGCACAGTCATTTCAATGCTCTTTTACAGTAACAAATAAAAAGAACAACAAATACTTCATGGGGAAGAGTAGGAAGCAGGGAAAGGGACGGACTCCCTTTCAATTATAAAACCTCTGCTGTTCTGGTTGGGGGATAGCAAGAGAGGCGACAGAGCAACAAACAGATTGTCATCAGAAGGCACACTATGACAATGTTAGTCATTAAAAATGTATCTGTAAGGCAATTCACATTTACTGCAGTCCTGCAGAAGAGCTGTTGGCTCCATGTAACGGTGACGTGAATATAAAGGAGGTGAAAAACCAAGCAAATCTCAGTGCAGTGAAACCTTTGACTACAAATGAGTCCACTGTGGCCAGAACCAGTCCTGATAAGATTTATTGAATGGGAAAGCGTCAAGCCTAATTCCAAAAATAGAAAGTGCTTGAGAAACTGGGAGCTGGTTCCACATGAAAGGAGTCTGATAGCGGAAACCTCTGACTCCCATTCTACTTTTTTTTAAAGACCTTGGAACCGTCAGGCCCTGTTTGCACAACATATACAAGTGTGTTTGTAAAGCCCCGGTCCCACCGCACACAAGTGCCGGGACGGAGTGGAGCGGTACGGAGCAGCACGGAATAGAGACCCCCCCGGTTGGCTGAGGCACAGACACGGGAGTCTGATCTTTCTGCTCAAACGCAGGAGGCACTCCACTCCGGCGCTGATCGCGGTCCGGCAGCTCAGCGTTGGAACACGGAGGCGCCGAGCTCCGAGCTCCTTTACATCGCTTCCGCAGTCCGTCCCCGCGATAAAGCCCCACTGACCGCGGCTGAACAGAACACTGACCGCCTCTAGGAAGCGGAGCTGCCGGAGCGCGGTCAGCGCCGGAGCCCAAAGCTCCAGACTCCGGTGTCCCGGACGCGCATCAGCGCCACGTCGAGCGCTATGCTGCAAACAGAAAACGCCAACGCGATGCAAAGTCCCGAGCCCCGGTCTCCCCCTGCCTCAAGTCCGCTCTTTCACCACAAATACTAAAGCTGAGCAGCAAAGAAAAGAAAAGGAAAATAAAAACAACCAGAGCAAAGCTGACCACACTGACAGCAGAGGATTCATCCAGCTGACATATTAACATATTGAGGGCGTGTAGTAAATCACTGACCAATCAGCAGACAGCAGCTCAAACTCAGACCCGTTCCATGGTCCTGGTACCCCAACGGAAGGGGAGCGGAAAATTGGCCGCCTTTGGAGCGGTCTGGAGCGGTTTAGACCGCACTCCTGTGGTGACACGCGAACCGGAGTGGTTTAGACCGGTCTAGCCCGGCACTTTTTGTGCGGTGGAAACGGGGCCTAAAACTTTCTTCACTTTTGGGGGGGTGCCATTTGCTTAACACTGGTGTGCAGATCCATTGCATTTGTGAAGTTTTTACACCGGCTCCCAAGGTGGAAAGTTTCTTTCACCGTTGGTGATTCCCTCTGCAGAGACTACCAGAAGGTCACTGAGCGCCGTTACTGTGCACCTGGAAAAACCTGGAAGAACGTATGTAAGACTGCTACATACATCCCGGACAGTCTAATAAACAAACTGCTTGATCTGCACAAACTCCACAAAACAAGGTGGTGGTGACGGAGACCTTTAGATTCCACATCTCAGTGGAGCAGAGGTTACACTTCCTGAGAGTCCTTCAGGACCAGAGGCTGCTGGCAACCTTCTTCAGATCCACCGTTGACAGACAAGAAACCCCTGCAGAGGGTCATAAAGACATTGGCTGCCTGCTGACCTCTGACCTCTCTGGAGGAGATTGCCACCTCCATATGCTTGAAAAAGAAAACACCTCCCACGCTCCTCATCACATCTTTGAACTGTTGCTTTCCGGTAAATGCTGCAGATCAGTGAAGACCCATGTATCCAGACTCTCAACAGTTTTTATCCTTGGGCCATCAGAGCCCTAAATAACCATTGACCTGGACATTGGTGTAAACTAACATGGGGGCTCCTGTCGTGGTATGACTGGCGGTCTGTGTTCCAGCTTTATAGTGCATGTCGGTTGTATTGTGGTTGAGACTCGCCTCTGATTGCATCCAGTTCAATCAATAGTCCATACGGATGCCGGGTGCTCTCCATTTTCTTATTGTTCTCTGCACATGTCTGTGTGGTTTCATTACAAAAACAAGTAACAGCCCCCCCCCCCGGCCTGGTCGCTTCATCATTGTCGCTGTGTCCAAAGCAACACTTTTTTAACAGATTAGGTGTTGTCACGGAAAACGTTGTTGCGTTAACGGGGCCTCAGTAAGCAGAACTTGGAGCACAAAGTGTTTTGCTCCTGAGAAATAGGACTTCAAGATATGATGAAGCCTGGTTATTCAGCATTTCAGGTGTGAAAAGAAGAATTTAAAATTGTCCTCAAGATTTCACAGGGAGCCAATGAAGAGGAGATACGAGAGAGAATTGCTTCAGTACTCTTGCTGCAGCACTGGAGACGTTTTAATCCGTTATTTTGGAAATGCTGGTAATAGATTATTATAATATACCTGTCTCGCATGTTGTCATCCTGTTGATTTGACTTTTCCGGTAAGTACTTCAAACATTAAAAGCCACTCTGAGACGTCTTACACTTGGCTGCTGAGAATCAGCGTCACACGTCAGCCAGTTGGCATCTGGGACTGTAGACTCCAGTCGGCTGGGCCTGCTGGCAGCTCTCTGTAAGGAAGCTCTATAAAGGCTGTGCTGGCTGTTATGTTCTCCATTTGTGCTTGGTCAAATGTGAAAGCATTTGAGATTAGCAGTTGTCTTTTGAGCTGCAAGAAACCTGCGCTTCAAATTTTTCCTCAAGTCTTCTGAATGTCTGAACTGTAGCGAAAGTCCAAATGGGATCAGTCGCATTCGCTACAATTGTGTGAAACATGCAGCCATTGGTTTCTTTCATAAACCTCTGACTTGCATTGTAATAGTAGTAGCAGGCCTCCGTCGGTTGGTGTCGACCGACGTGGTTCCGCCCTCGTTGGCACCTGGTACTGCGGTGGGTCCACGACTGGAGCTGCTTCAGCTGTGAGGCCAATCAGGAGCGGCAGACTCTGCCACAGCGTCCACGCTGTGAGGCAAAGCTGCAGTGACGTCTCCAGGGCGCCAGCCTGGGCAAGATGACGTGGAGAAGCAGCTGTAGCCCATGAAGCATCCCCCCCCCCCCCCCCCCCCCCCCCCCCCCCCTCCCCACACCGCTCAGGGATCTAAAGGACCAGCAGGGGCCGGTACGACTTGGTACCAACAGTTGCGGGAGTCACTCTCCACATTAATGTTGGCAGTCGCCTGTTGCTTCTCAGAGGACGGTTTTTGTAAACTGAGGCTCTGGGCCACTGAAAATGCAACGGCATCCGAGGTGGAACTTTTCAAAAACGATCAGACTCCATGGAAACTGGGGAAAATGCATCTTTACTGTAAACATTCCATTTCCATCTCAGTTGGAGAAAACGCCACTTTTTGAGAACGCTTAGACTCCGTCTCCGTGGAAACGGGGGCGAAGCGCAAATACAAAAACTTCGCTAATAAGGAGGCAGCAGAGGGCAGCATTTTCCTACAATCAACTGTTCAGTCTCAAGCTGCTTTTACGTGATCACTATTTTATCACTGTTTGAATAATTTTTTCTCCAATTGAGCGATCAGATTATCGCATTATATGAATGCTGAAGAAAGTGATTAGATTGATGTGAGTTTTGATGATGGAGATAATATTTCAAGTCGCTGGATCAACATTAATGCTTTGCACTGTGACATTTCTGACAATGCAGACACCATCGCAAATCCATATTTACCCAGAAGGCCGTCTGTCATAGAAATGGATTAATTTTCAAGATTAATCTGGTGAAGCCTGAGCCAGTATAGACGAGGCATGTGACTCCATCACTGACAACGATTCGATATGAATCTCGATACACGACCAGTGATGCGATACATTAGCGATTCATTGAATCCTCTGGCGATACGATACAATTTGATTTGATGGCAATTCAATTCTACACAATGTGATTTGGTGTGATACGATACGATTCAACATGATGTAAAGAAATTATACCCAAAATGGAAACAGAAAATAAGAAGCTGCAATTTCGTATGGTAGTAGAGGCAGAGGATTTATTCTTTATTCAATCTTCATAAGCAGCAGATTTAACAAAAACATTTTGCTTCACTTGATTCTTCTTCTTTTTGTCCTCTTCAAAAGCACAAGACAAAAAACAGGTCTTTTCACAGCGTCAGCATTTGGAACCAGAAAACACATAAGGAACAGGAAGCGGTTCCTCACATTTGGAACTAGTTTTATCACACTGTCACAATGTAAACAGTAAACAGGAAGACAACAACAACAACAGTCACTATCAATGAGGAACTTGAAGTGACACTTTCAATAGTGCAATTTCCACATTACTCTCTGCCAGACACATGCTAAACAAATATAAATAATACTAATAATAATATTACACAATAATGGTTGGTCTTTCACAACTGTTATTTATCTATTATTTGTCAGAAGCAGGTGCTGTAAACAGACGGACTCTCACTGAGTGTCTGACTGACACTGAGTCATATTCAATGTAAATAACACAACAAATTAATAAAAAATAAAATACACTTCTGAAAACATCTGTCTGTAAATACCACTCTCACTGCTAACACCTTGGATTGTTCACCCACTAATAGGGAACGTGAGCTGGGTTAGACCGTCGTGAGACAGGTTACTTTTACCCTACTGATGATGTGTTGTTGCAACAGCAATCCGGCTCGTAATGTCAATACACACACACACACACACACACACACACACACACACACACACACACACAAAATGCATTCTCTGCATTTTGCATTTCAATCAGATGTCAAATTCCTCCACGAGTTCATGATTTCAGGATTACTGTTGCACCAACACATCATCAGTAGGGTAAAACGGACCTGTCTCACGACGGTCTGACCCCAGCTCACGTTCCTGTGCTGTGCTGAACACTAGCATTCTTTAACAAACCGCCTGCGTCTTGTCAAGTTGACCATCGTTATTATAAAAAGCCAAAGTACTTCTAAACGCCTGATTTTAAGTGTTTCGGTGCATCAAAGATCTCCTCTACCTGCTTTATGCTGCTCTGGAGGAACTCCGCGCCGCGGGACTAGCTTCCTACGGCGGCTTCAGGGGAGCACGGACAGCGATGAGGCCTCGGAAACACAGGATAGAATTGAATACAATGTGAAAAAATACAACGTGCAAAACAAATATATTTTTGGACAAAGTACAACGTGAAAAAGTCAATGCAGGCATGATGCAGCGTGCCGTGACCGATGAATCTCCATCTCACCTGTAAATTGCACCGATGCACAGTGTGAAGGGACCGACACACTCGTATTGCGCCCATTTGTATCTTGATACTGATTCATATCGATTCATCTCCACATGCTTAGTATAGACACATCGAGATACACCAAGATGGCTGTGTGTCATTTTGCATTTCTCCTCAAAGAAACCACAATGTTGTCACATCAGATGAATGGATAAATGTTGAATGTTTAAAGTGAGGCTATGGAAGGACGAATGTCTGGGAGGTACAGGGGACCACGGGTCCAAGGGGACTGATGTCATATGAGAAAGCTGTCGGTTATAGAGTCCTCACTCTGTGTCTGAACCAATTTACACCTCACCGTCACTGAATCATGTGAAAGTTATTTCAGCTGGATAAAAAAATAATTGAAGGTGTTGTTGCTATATATTGTTGTAATGTCGCTCTTCAGCTGTTCCATCAAATGACTCAATACATTAATCAGAGGATCACATATTCGTCACAAACGCGGCCCCGTCTCCTCGATCGTTCGCTCATGAAGCTGTTTATTAGATCAGAATTAATGTGAACGATCCAGCCTGTTGTCGACTCCATTCTGTCTTTTTCAAAGGTCACACGAGTTTCCCTGCTGCAAACACTGAGCACATCAAGTGGACGCAGCCCTGCGAGCAGCAGAGCTCCTTTGTGTCTTACGCCTGGAATGTCCTCTGCCCTCACAGCGACCGCCTGGCCATGCGTCAGGTGCGCTCCATCCTGCAGCACCTGGGTCTCACCATCTCCACGTGTGACGACAGCGTCCTGGTGAAGGAGGTGTGCGGCGTGGTGGCCCGCCGCGCGGCGCAGCTCTGTGGCGCCGGTTTGGCCGCCTTGGTGGACAGGATTCGCCAGAACCGCAACCTGAATCAGCTGGCGGTCACCGTGGGAGTGGACGGGACCCTTTACAAGACCCACCCTCAGTAAGATCCAGATGTGCAGTAGAAGATGGTGTAACCGTATTACATAACAGAATCACACTCTCTTGCAGGGCTGCAGGGAATGAACTACCTCTGTACTTGCTCGCAGCTTGTTCCAAACACATTGTTTCCAGTGCTTGAATTGAATTTTCCAAATTGGGGGGGGATCCCCCCCCCCACCCCCCACATGGGGGGAATTATAGACTCTGGCTACCGGAGATGCTCTCGTCTTTCTCGTCTTCCATTCTCTCCTCTGCTTCACTTCTTTCCAACTATGAACACAGAGATTAAATGAACATAATTTATTCAGGACATGACATTAAACACAAAGTGTTCATATTATTAAAATTAGCATCAGATGGATACGGCCAATAGTGTTTCTTTCTTCTTCTTCTTCTTCTCTCTGCATTCTCTGAACTGTCGACATTGCTGTCATTGTGTTGTCTCATTGTCGTCCTCTCTTATGTGCATCTCGTTCTGCTTCATCAGTGTTCTTAATTTGGTGCTCCCTTCTTCTCGTCTCCATGTACGATACTTTGCTTCTTCTTCGGCCTCTCTGCTCCACCTCTTTTCAAAACAAATGTCTGTCTGCTTGCGTTCCCTGAACTATATACATTGCTGTGATTTTCCATGTTCTGTTTTTGTTCCCCAACCTCTCTCTCCTCTTCTTCATCTCCTTCCGCTGTTAAAGTGAAACTCCTCTTGAGGAGGGCCGACCTCTGAAATGAGCATCAGATTCTACTTCCGCCTGTATCTGCCCTGTTCTTAGCACCTCTGCTTCTCCTAAATTTCCCCTAAAACACATATTTCTGTTTTCCTGACCTCGTCTTGCTGTTGTAGCCACCATGTGCTGCTGAGCAGCCCTGAGTAATGTGTCACGTCGATCCGTGCTGCATGCTAGCTAGCTTTGCAGCTCACACAGGAGCAAGGCTAATAAATAATGAAGTAAACAAAAATTGTATACATTTGCAAAAATCCCCCAAAACATTTCATGATGTGATTATGAGGTGTTGTATGCAGGATTTTGAGGGGAAGAAATGAGTTAATCTATTTTGGAATAAGGCTATAACATGACAAAATGTGGAAAAAGTGAGAGGCTATGAAAACTTTCTGGATGCATTCATTTTACTGCTGATTTGAAGATGATCAGGCTGTGCTTCATAGTGCGGTTATCTTTGGCAAAGTGGTATTTATATTGGTTTGAATGAAAGAATTTGTATATCAAAGTATTTGGCTTTTATCCCAAATGAATAAGGAGGAAACATGTGTTTACTGTCGGCTGTCACAATATCAGATTTATTGAACATTTCACTGTATTTTCCACCAAAAGGTTTCATGAAAATTGGCTTTCTGTTCATATTGGAGTCATTTCCCACAGTAATTATTTGGTTTTGTGCAAATATCATCATCTTCATTACGTATACTCTGTCTCATAACAAAGAATAGCTTTAAAGATTAAAAACTAAAGGTGTTATGGCACTAATTTACCACTCGACATGAAATTGAGGTGAATGTGTTTGACTCGCCTGATTTAGATCAGAAACATTAGGTGCAAATCGTCTGCAGATTATCTCAGCATTATGGAATTACCACTGACAGCCTGCTTTGAATATTTGTCCTAATGACTTTGAAAGCTCTCTGGGTTGATTAGCTTTGGAAGATTTTTTTAAAGCCACATATTCACAGAATTAACACAGCAAACATAAACCTGAGCAGAATGAATTCAGTGTTTCGCTCCTTCTTCTCTTCTGCTCTTCTTCCATAGTGCAGCTGAATCTGATCAACTTTGATTGACTTTTTTTTTCCTGTAGTTTCTCCAGCGTCATGCAGGAAACCCTGCGGGATCTGGCTCCTCAGTGTCAGGTGACTTTCCACAAGTCGGAGGACGGGAGCGGGAAGGGCGCGGCGCTCATCACCGCCGTGGCCTGTCGCATGAAGGACAACCAGCAGCACTGAGGAGTGGAGGCGGCGGCGGGCGGGCGGGCGTGCGGGCCCGAGCACTATGACTGATGTCCTGTGACCCACAAATAGTTACTGACATGAATTTAGTCTTTTAGTACTGAAATATTCTTTCAGAGTTATTTTATGTGTAAGTGTGTATCATGGAGTTTAACTGGGACGGTAAACGATGCTTCACCTTTTGTTGACTGTGACTGTTACAAGGTCCAAAGCTCCTTTTCTACACTCCTGTTTCCTATATAGCTCAGGTTTTACTGTGTATCACACAAAGGATTTGTGTGGAGCTTCCAACACGTTTCATGAAATTCTGGAATATGTATTTTAAAAGCGGCTTTAATGTCAGATATCACAAAGTGCCTCACAAGTTAAACAAAACATCCCATTCAGCAGGAGATCGGTGGAAAAGGGAGAATTGAGTTGAGCCAAAAATGTAGGCACTTTTCTGTCATTCTTTGTACTTTGTTTTTACTCTGTGTGTTGTAATCACTTGGAAGAAGGGACAATAAAGAGATTGCTCATGAAATACATGTACAAATTATAATCTTCTCTTGGGAGACAATCTGACGACTTTTTCAAACAGTTTTGGGAAACAATCATTTGGGCTGAAGGAGACACGGTGATGTCCAATATAGAGTATATGAAGGTGTGACTTGGTGATTGAATGCAGCGTGTTCACTGCTCAGCGTGATCAAAATGTTTGACTTGGTACGGGATTAATGCCGGAGTCCCGTCTTGACACAAGCCTCAGTGAGACCAGAACCCCGGCCATGCAGTTGCATCTCTGCTCCAATTCCAAATCCATTGAAGTGAGGAGATTGAGGAGATTTGTGAAAAACAACATCTTCTGGCTTAGTTTTGTTTTGGGGGGTTTTTTCAGTCAACGCTTGAAATGAAACGGTTAATCAGTGTTTGGACAAATTTCTGTCTTGAGCCCCATTTTCAAAATCTAGATTTGTGGGATCAACGCCTGTGCAATTGTAATAAAAAAATTCTTCAAATCTCAACAATCGACATTGTTTTTCCTTTGATTTGGTCCCAGCTCACTATGGGTGAGTTCAGGCACAGGTCAACTCACTGCACATTTTTATCTTCATTACAGAGTGAAGATCATCATTTTTTTTTTTTTTTTAAGTATTTTTTATAAAGCAAATGTTTTATACAGACCATAAAGTACTCACTGTATAATTCTATACGTTGAATCAATGCAGTTAAACTGGATATGCAGCAGTTTTAATCAGTGCATCTAAACCAGAGATTGGGGCCTGATTAAAGTTCTCACAATTTGGCAGATTTTGGTTTTCCTTTGCTCAGTTGCTCCTCTCAGATCTTGTCCAGTCTGAGCTGCATAGAAAACGCTCCGTCTCTCTGTCGTCCTGAGTCTTCACGTTGCTGAGACGTTTGCCCTGCACCAGCACCAGCTTGCTGGAGGCTTCCACACTATTGTTTGTTCTCGTCGGCAGCTTGAGCACACACCAGGATGGCAGGATGTGCTGGTGGTGCCAGTGGAGTTGACATCGGCTGCAAGCGGCTGGAGTTGTGCTGTGTTGACCGGGGCTTGGAGTTCTGCTAAGACGGCCACAATGTTTTCCCCGGGGAGTTGCCGTCTCGGTTGGATCTCTGCCTGCCCACATGCCGAAGTGTCCTTGGGCAAGAGGCTGACCCCCGAACTGCCTGAGTGAATGCAGTGAGAGAGTGAATGGTTGGTGGTGGTCGGAGGGGCCCATGGTGCAAAATGGCCGCCTCGCTTCCGTCAGTCTGCCCCGGGGCAGCTGTGGCTACAGACGTAGTTTACCACCATGGTAGAGTATGGAGTGAATGAATAATGCAATGTAAAGCGTATTTGAGTGCCGAGAAAAGCGCTATATAAAAGCAATGCATTATTATTATTATAATTCACGTCACCAGAGACCGACAGCCTTGTTTTATAAAATCACTCCAGTTTCTAAAGCAATTATAGACGCCATACAGGAAGCCTGTCCTCAACCTGCAGATATGTTATTTCCTCTGATGTAAAAACGCAGTACAACACTTTACCAATCAATCTAAAATCATTAGTATTTATTCAGGAAGAAGTACATTTCTTTTATTAAGTGAATGGATTTCAACATTCAAAATACATTAGTTGTCCTAGAGGGTCAATTTAAAACGCAGAATTCACTTCAATATAACAGCATGTGGGTTCTATACAGTTCCCTTTGGTTTTAAGTGTTTCAAAAATACACAAACGTTCAACTTTTCTCACTTAAAGTGCTGAAATGTTCAAACCAAAGCTTATTCACACATTTGTGGGGGCAGGTGATATTATAAATATAATTATAATACGAATGGCAACAAACTGGATACTGAGTGGGTAATGCAGCCCACTCAGGACTCAGGTGTACCAATTACCGTAAATTCCGGACTACAGAGCGCACCTGATTAAAAGCCGCATGCTCTAATTTTAGAAAGAAAATACATTTTGTTCTTGTACAAGCCGCACCGGATTTTAAGCCGCATGTGTCCCACGTTGTAATATGAGATATTAGCTCAAAAACGTTCATCATGTCTTCTTACTATTGTAAGCGTGTTTTTGTTCTCTCTATTAAGACATAAAAGTGAAAAGAGTAGAGCGGGTGACGTGACAGCCGGCACCTGCGACACGTCCAGGTGCCGGCTGTCACGTCACCCGTCAAACAGAAAGCTAAAGCGCAACATCTATTCTTTTCACTTTTATGTCTCAACAGAGAACCAAAAACACGTTTAGAAAATGAGATATTTACACAGAAAGATATTACACCCGAGGATTTTTGAACTTTTACTTTAATCAGCATGGTAACATAAACAAATACCGTACATATTGCAGATTTTTTCAAACAGTGCCTGTAAATATACGTAGGTATCGGTAACACACAAATTACGTTGCTTATGCCTTTTTACTTAACAGTGCATGAACAACATTCTACTAGGAGATAGCTCCATAACGACTGGTAAACATATATAGCGTCTACTGCAGCCTACCAGGAAAAGTCAATGATGGTCTTCATCTTCCTCCTGCACTGAAACCATCAAAGTCCTCTAATTCAGTGTCCCAATTAAACAGCCTCAGGATCTCGTCGCTCACTTCAGCCTCGTTGTCGCCGTCACTTGAACGCACGCCGTCCTCTTCATCACGCAGCAGTCCATCCTCTTCATCACGCAGCAGTCCATCCTCTTCATCACGCAGCAGTCCAGCCTTTCCAGACCCATTGGTGATGGTGGATGTTTTGACACGGCCAGATTACGTGCTGCAGCTTGATTTCCTTCTTCAACCACCAGATTGATCGCCTTTAACTTAAAAGCCGCATCATATGTTTTTCTTCCATTATTTTCCATGTTGATGAGGGGGAGTACAAATGACCTCTGTGAACTACTCATTCATTTGATTGGTCTATGGTTACTAGGCAAAATCTTTTTCGCCACGAAAAAAACAAAACATGTATTAGCGCACAGTAGTAAAAGCCGCAGTGTTCAAAGTGTGGGGAAAAAGCAGCGGCTTATAGTCTGGAATTTACGGTACTTTATTTATTAGTTCTTCTCTGTGTTGAATACATTTGCATGTTTCAGTCCAATGTCCTTCCAGAAAGAAACACAATACATTTAGAAAGTTTAGCTTTAATCAATAGCTAAACTTTGAGTGGTGAAGTCGTGCTCTTCCCACCAGAATTGCTTTTATCAATGTGACTTTATGAATACCAGTGGGTAGATTTGTTTTGAACAAAAAAGATTGCATTCACTGATATAGTAACAAGGATCATTAAAAAGATAACACCAAGATGAAATGAAAACAAAACACTCAAAATGAATGGAAAAAAACATTTGAGAAATAAAAGCAATCTATATGATAAAAACCAGAATGAGAACATAAAATCTAAAACCCCTAATAATGACTAAAGCGAAGAAATAGGATGAATAAATAGAATAAAGTCCAATGTCAGAAACTGTTATTGAGTTCAGTGGCGGCGGAGGGAATAAATCTGTTTTGTAAAACTCTGTCCAGCACCTTGGGGCTGAAAACCTTTCAAAGTAATTCACCTCAAGGTTGGGAGTGAAGGAATATACAAGTTACACATTTGATTTCTGTGGGACAACAGAACACATTGTATTCACTTGTGTTTCTACACAGCTGGGATTTCTCCCACTGCTCAAGTTGGGAATAACAAAGCTATACATTCATGTTCAGGGACATTCCAAGTTGGTTGGCGATGTCTGTGACTCGAGGCAAAATAAAAAAGTAAAAAAACCAATGTATCAGCGAAGGTGCAAGTTGCATCTCAGTATCTCACCCGCCCAGTGCCTGCTGGTGATCGTAGATAACCACGAATAAATACCACAAGTCTCAACCATCATCTGGTCGAGGACCAGAAAGCCGATCTCAGGTTATCGACGGGCGAAGTCGGGATAGTCGGATACACACCCAAGTCACCGGTGTGTTCCAGGACAATCACATGCACTCGCATTCAAACCTACAGGCAGTTGAGAGTCCAGACTGATTCATTACTTCACCTCAAATGCTCATTTCTGGACGGTCAGAAGAAGCCAAACACTTCTCGCTATGAGGTAAAGTCACCGCCCTGAGGCCACCAGAGGTTCATCGTTTTAGTTACTTGATCTTTTTCAGCTTTACGGCTGCGTGTTTATATTTCTTGCACACTTTCTGTGACATTTCCTGGAGGACTCAAATAGGTTATGTGGTTGATACATGGCCAGATACAGACCATTACATTTCCTAAGTGTATTGACCTTTATTTGAGTTTTTCTATCTAACAAATATAAAGGAGAGGAAAAAGAATCCTAGTCAAGAAACTCCAGGGAATCCAGACTCAGGTGGCAGCTTTCTGGATGGACAGTCTGGATCAAAAGGAAGGGCCAGAGAACTACAGACTATATATTAATTTATATCAGATATCAAGCGAAGACATTATGAGATGAGGAGGCACAGATCATGAACGTCCAATTCGACTGTTGGAGATCCTGTGGGGAAGAACAGGCTTCATAAAAGAGACATTTGGTAAATGTGCCCCGGTGGCATCTGATAAATAAAGAGAAAAGCCCGAGTGTGGGCGAAGGGATCAGTTGTCTCGACAAAAGTCATGTGTCGCTCATGGATCAGCTCTAGAAAATGACCATTTTAATGTATCCCATTTTTAAACAAGTTGTAAATTGCTTTGAGGCTGATGGTAACCAGTGGAAAGTCAAGAGTTAATCACTCATTTCAGTCTCAGTGTGTTAGTTTAGCTTAGATTTATTTTCCACCTGTTGCTCTGCGGGTGATGTAACTTCATTCATGTCGATAGATTATTGAATCCTTCCTCTGTCAACATCACTGAGCAGAACAAGGGGGGGTCGGCCAGAGGAGAGACTGTGGCCACATTGACACGTACTGAGCTAATTACAAAAACAGACATTTCATCGTCTATGTTTACAAAAAAAAAAAAAAAAAAAAAAAAAAACTTTCCACGGACCTGCACATACGCCTGCTTCAGAACTATTATGAGCAGCCAAACCTGTAGGGGGCAGTGTAACAAGAAGAATGAAGCCATGATAGCCAATCAAAGTCCTGGATAATACACGTCACAAATAACTGTTCTTTCAGCAAAACATTCGATTGTTTGGACCAATTAAATGTGAAAAAATGTGGCCGTAGAATAAAACAGAAAACGTAAAAACACTTGCAGCGTTCACAGGATCCATTATCATCACAGCAAACTGTAAACACAATCGCACACTTCCGTTGCATATTGTGATGTAAATCTCAAGACACTGAGTTTCTAAATCTTCATTGTGGCCAGAGATGAGAGCCTTATTAAGAAAATAATGGCAAATTTGCAGAAGTCTGGGAGAAGTTCCTAACAGACCAAGGAGTGTAACGTAATATTTATACCGTATTTGACGTGCATGAACCAAAATTAAATTTACAGTGCAACATCCCTGACTGGGAAAAAAAAGTTTCCCGAAAGAGTATTTATTTATTTATTATTTTATTTATTAATTTATTGATGTTGGCTTTACTGTATTTTTGCTCAATGTAATATTCATTTTATTGTTCTCATTTTGACCAATTTGACCTAATCCCAATACTATTTCTGGCATATTTTGTTTGTGTTTCTCTCTTTTCTTACCAATTCTCTGTGCCTGATGAAATCAATATCATTTTGGTTTAATGTATTTTATGTTTCTATGTTATGGGCTTATATGAGGGAAACAATACAAATAAAAATGAAAAAAGAAGTTCCATTTTCAAAAAGTTGCTTTTTGACTGGCTCTGGGCACCGTTGTCATGTGAACAGACACCCAAACTGCAACAAAACCGTTTGCTTTTTTGTGGCACAGATCAAGAATCTGTGCCAATTCTATTTAATGTGTTTGTCAAGTAATATTTTGCATTGAGGAAAAAAACTAAAATAAATATCCATATGGTCCAAAGAGTTCTTCAGATGTGTGACAAAGTACGCCAGTCTGTGAATAACGGCGTCAGAATGGAAGCCGTAGGAACCTGTTGTTTTTTTCCTAAAATGGTTAAAGGATGTAATACGAAGTCAAAAGATTGACCGTCTCATGATAGTAACATGTCAAATGCTAAAATGCTCTTACTGATTGCAGTTTGGTGTCTTTGATGGAGCCGATAGACCAACATTCCACATCAGTAGAAACCATCTATTTAGAAATATATACCACATGATGCTTTGATTTGGCACCGCAGAGATTGCTTGTATGTTTCCAGGAAAGTGTGAACTAATTAGTCTCAGAGGTGAGTCATTCCTGAAGCAGACGACAACTGAACATTTCCATAATATGCAGTCTAATTAGTGTTGGTGGACATGGCTTTGTTTGTTCTGAGGCGGCAGTGCTCGGAATGGGCCGAGAAACATGAAGGACAAATCAGTGAATTGCTTCACGTAAGCATGTGGATCAAACTCAGCTTGTTTTCACCCACATGCTTCCACTTTGCTAATTCTAAACAAGCCTGCACCTTTTGAGAAATTGCAGCAAAGGTTTTCAAAAACCCAACATGTGCCACATCTGTATGAAATGGTCGTAATGCTGCAGATTAACTGTAATTTCCACTATGCAGTCCCATCAAAGACCTGCCATGTCTTGTCCATGTGTCCTGCTGTCTCTTCTCGCCTGCAGCAGATCGACTCAGATTCTTCATACAAACGGGATTTTGGTTCATGTTGACCTGACAGCGTCACATACTTGCTGCTCATCTGTGAAACTCAGGCATCAACTAAGCATGTCAGTCCCAAAGAAGTACTGCACAGTGGATCATTTCTCTTTTTCAGATCATCCGCTTTAAACCCGAGAGACGGTCCTGGCTTAAACCCCCAGTCGATGAGCAGTTTCTGAAATACTCACACCATCTGGCACTAACAACTACGCCGCCTTCAAAATCCATTTGATCCAATGTTGACATGTCTGGACACACTGAGCAGCTCTGCCGTGTCCTAACGGGGATTTGAGCAGGTTTAACATCCGGTCCAGCTTTACACCGCTGCCACTCCATCACTACCCTGAACAGGATGAAGTCATGCACCTGAGGGAGGAACACATGAACAGAGAAACCTCAGGAAGTCGCCAGTGGTGAGTTTCTATTGGGGCTGGGCGATATGGCCTTTTATCAGTAGCTTGATATTCTTAGGCCAGATCACAATGCACTATATATATATAGATATATATATATATGCATCAATCACACTAGTGTGACTACATTAAAACATTCATTCTATACTACAGTAATATATGATAATATTTGGATGCAATAAGGAGGAAATCACAAGAAAATAAATTTTGCCAAAACAGTTTATTGAAAATCACAATCATGAAATTGTCAGTTTGTCTTTTCTTCTCTCACTTGGATGAACAACGCAGGTCGAGCTTGTCAGGAAAACGTTTGTCACCAGGCAGATTACGTCGTAGGTCAAGTGTGTTGATGAGTTTTCTGAATCCAGACTTCTCAACCACACTATCGGAGACCAGGTCCCCACCGTGTCTCCTGCTCTGTAGCAGGTCACCGCCACGGTATTTTTGTCATATTGGCCTGGAAAGGAAGATGCCAGGCTCAATGGCGTCGGTGCCGGTTGCTTCGGCTTCTTAGTTGTGGAAGCGGCAGGAGATGTTGACGTCGTAGCTTCAGAACCTCTTCATTTTCTTGTGGAGCATTTTTAAATGGTGATATAAATGTATTGCGCTGCTCCGTTTTGTGGCAACACTACATAATAATCATAATCATATTTTACACAACACTGCTGTTGGTTCAACATCTTCCTTCTTGAATTCAAACTCCCGCAATATGCATCGACAGAGCACCGATAGGAGTTCTAATTAAATACCATTAAGCCAAAATCATGCTAATCCAGCAGCGATTCTGGAGGTTCGTTGGGAACCTTTAGACCAGAACACCATCCACTGCTCAACAGAAGCGATTTCAAGCTTTTGTTGAAGTAGAAGTGTCATGTAACCAGCTCAGCACAATAAAGAAAATGAGTCTCTCGCCATCAATAAGCTCTGATCCTACATTTTCCTTCATTTCAGAGTACTATTTTTTTACAAAGAAGTCCTTTTGCTCTGCGATGTTGACAAGTAAGATTAATGTCAGTGTTAAAATAGAGCTTTTCTTTTATGTCTAAATTGCTTTAAATGTGTGAAACTCAGAACTTTTTCTGAGGCGGCAGGACTGAGAAGTTAATGGATTTCAGCAATAGCGAAGTGCTTCAATCGGTGCACTTTATTTCCAATTACACCGTCAATCCTAATCAAGTGATGACTTGATGAAACAGCAGGAGAAAAACAGTGGGATTTGATAGCTGCAAGGCGATAAGAGCAGCTTTAGAAACAAGGCTTCAGAAGGACAAATACCGCAGTGGGATTTTGCCGATGGGCAATTGACATGACGAGTAGGATTTTTATAATGTCACTCTTCTCCGATTTGCCAGCCGGCTGCCGTCTGGAAACTGAAGCTGTGTTGTATTGTTTGCAGGCAGGTGCTGCACAATGAGCAAGTATCTCCACTTAAGTGGATCTTTTTTCTCAACGCATCAAATGAAAAGCAGTTTAAACATTTCATCTTGAGCTGAGGAAATGTCAGAAATGCTTTTTGATCCAGAGAAAATGTAGCTTACATGGTTGTGAATGTCTTCTAACATAAGGTCAGCAAAGTGGCTGTGCTATAAAAATTTATCCACATACAGTATGTAGGAACAGTTGGTTGGCAAGTGGGATATTTAAAGTAAATGTTTTAAAATGTTAAAATTGGAGAATGCTGTGATTTCAACCCATGTTGAATATTGTGTATGTGGAGGTTGCAGAGAATTGAGCGTCACATCGACCTGAACAGATCACCAACCTGTCGTCCTCGTAGAAGATGATCTGTCTATATTACAAAATGTCTCCATGACCTTCTCGCGTAGACACACTGTGAACTCAGTCTCTCTGTCACAAATATGCAGCTGACTCATCTTCACATTGTTACGTGTGATGAACCGGCGTCATCGATCACGACACCAAGGTGCCGGTCGCTCAGAGTGCAGCATCTGAAATATGGACCTGCTATCATCATGCAAAGCAGCATGACTTTTAAACACCACGTTAGAAATCTGTCCCAGGAGATCGCTGACTGTCCCTCAACGATGGAAACAGCATTAAATACAAAGCCGCCGGGTTGTGATCGATGTTAAAATATCTCAAAATAATTGAATGAGTCGTGGAATCCAAATCGTGAAAAAACATGATCGGAATTCTCTACTACTTTTGTGATGCAGGAGTATTATTTTTTTAATCTGCAGCGAGACAAGAGACACTGAAATTATAAGGGAACAAAGGAAGTATGATAATTGTAGGTTGGTAAATGTAGGTTTTAGTTCTGTCGTTTTGACACTTATGTGGTTTAATGAGGACCAAAACCGGCCCACAAGAGGCTCTACTCCAGCCATACCATACCGTCAAGCAAATGGCAAAAATGTCAAAGAAAACACATTTTTGAAAACATTCCTTTATCAGGGTGAGTTTGTAAAAACACTCACAGTGCAACTGTTATAAGAGACTTTTTTGGGGACATTTCACTATTTTTAGTACCAGAAGGTTTCATTAAATTTAGCTACATATATAGAGAGAGAGATTGTAGTTGTTTATGACAATATTTTACACACTCAATATGAAATAAAGGTGTTTGTGGCCCCGAAACTAAAATGTCCTTGACACTCCGGAACACTGAACATCAGACTTATTTCAGATGTTCTGGGAGGAAATTACACTGCGCAATAAGATTCCCATTGTGGAAAAATGTTTACGTCGTTGATCATTTGAGTGCGTGTGAAAAGCAGCTGTGCTCACGCAGCTTCTGCAGCTACACCTGGAGCAGGTAGCCCGCCATTGTTGCTGTTGCTAAGTGACATCATGGCGAGGGCCGGGGGCTGGGGCGACGACATCATCATCGTTTTCAGCAAATGTCCGTCCACACGTCAAAGCCGACGTTCCCTTCAGAGGACCCCGTGTGAAGTGACACTGCATCATCGCCATTGCAGAAAAGTTTCATGGGATCATTTTTTAAATAATATCCGCTTACAAAGAAACAGCAGAAATGCTGAAATATAAATAAGTCAGTATAGTTTTCATGTCGGGCCACTTGTGAGTGCTGCTGTTAGTTTTTTGGAACAAACACACACACACACACACACACACACACACACACACACACACACACACACACACACACACACACACACACACACACACACACACACACACACATGCAAAGACAACGATATGCTACAAACATTAACAATAAAAGAACACAGGCTTTCTAGTGGACAGACGACCAAGACGGGGTTCAAGGTCTTGTTTATGCTAAATGTTACACGACAGCGGTGCTCGGCACTTTTGAAAATGGCTTCCAAGATGGAACTTTTTGAAAACACTCCATCTCCGTGTGCAAGATCGAAAATGCAACTCTTTTTCTGAGAAACGCTGCTACTGTGCTTTGACTCCGTCTCCATGGAAACAGGAGAAAACACAACGCCTTTCATAAAAGTTGTGTTTTCTCCTGTTTCCATGGAGACGGAGTCAAAGCGCAATACTGACGTGGACGGAGGCTGGACGTTAACGAGATCACAGTTTTGGATTGACTGCATGATGTGAACGTATGTGTGATTAAATGAGTATGAGAAAACAAAACAAAAAACAAAATGAATAAACTGCTGCTGATCACTGCCTCTGGCACCATGTTGGTACATATTTAACCTTTGACCTTCATTCTTTGTTGTATTTATATCTGACTCACTGTTTTATTATCAAATTTTTACTATTACTGCTATTTATTTACCAAGAGATGTAGTTGTTGTTGTATTATTTATCAATTTTATTTATTTGCACTGCCTCCTCTAAGCTACCATTTATTTGCCCCACGGGGAGAAATTAAGTATTTCATTGATTGATTGATTGATTGAATAAGGGGGCGGGGTTTCCTGGCAATTATCTTTTTATGCAGGAAAATTACGAAACTAGTGTATTTTCTTAAATATATATACTGTCATTTTCACACACACACACACACACACACACACACACACACACACACACACACACACACACACACACACACACACACACACACACACACACCGAGAGAGCAGCAGCTTGGTGGATGCTAGTCAGCCAACATTTTTTTTTTTTTTAACAAATGAAACATTTCAAATCAATTAATTAAATGAACACATTATTTTTGACATCACCCACGGACAGAAGAAAAATAAGTTTGACTTTCATGAGTTAACAAAATGCATAGACAGAAGATGACAATGTTTATTTCTGCTTTTGACGCATAAACAAAGGTCTACCTGGTGCAGCTGCTGAATTGTACATTTTGTAGCCGAACAACAGCATCAAACAAAATATGTTTTCTGCATTTACAGCTCTCCAGCTATGTTTTGCCCGGAAAGTGGATTTATGTTTTCCTTCACAAAGCCTTTCATCTTTTCTTTCTCTCTGATTCTATCTATATTCAAGGTTTTCAGAAATGCTGTGAGGCACACACCTTATTGTCATGGTTGCCTGATACATGAATTTTTCTGGTGTGATGGTGAACTGTAGTACTTGCTCAGTCTGCAGCTTTATTTATTTATATTTTTCTTCACAGAGATGAAAGAGAGAGGTGGTGTGGGGGGACAACAGACAATACCATTGTTAATGCTGTATCACCAAACTGTTGTCAGATCAAATAAAATTGAGCAGCACTCTAGATCAGTGGTTCTCAACCTTTTTGGGGTCCTGGACCCCCTGCATATTTAAGATCCACCCTGAGGACCCCCGCTCCCACCCCTGTAAATGTCATTGGACAGGGCTCCTCTATTATTTCCCCCCGAGGACCAGAATCAGTCGAGCAGTCCAAACCAAGGGCCGGAACAGTCTCAGGTTGTTTGCACTATGTCAGTAAAAGTTGTTTTCATTGCAGATGTTTTAGCTGATGTGACTATTATTACTATTATAGTTGTTGTTATTATCATGATTAGTATGAGTAGTAGTAGTCAAGGTGGTTTTAGTAATAATTTAAGCCTGGGATTTTCAATGCTTGTTTTGAGGGTCACATAAAAAAGCACTCTTGAAAAAAGTAAGTGTAAAACCAACTATCTAATTATTTACACACTGAGAGACAGAGACAGAAACATAGGGAGAGATTTACAGTTCGTTAAATCCTCCACTCTTCTTGTCGCAGTATTATTCAACAGCGTGCAGTTGTCATCCACCCATCCTGCTGTAGGAAAAAAGCACTCACCAAGTTTCTATTAAAAATCAATAATTTATTTAAAAACCAAAAATATTCTCCTTGGTTGACTTTCGTCCAAAAGACAAATGCTCATGAAGAGGCTTGATGAGGAGGAGGAGACATCCACACAATAATTATTATCAATGAATCAAGAAAAACAATAATATTTCAAATAATATTTCTTATCATTACACAAGTTTGCACTAATTTGACTCAATTGGCTCTAAGAGTCTATCTAAGTTGCTTACAGTCAAAGCTAAGGCAATAACCTGGATTGGTTTTGAAAAAAAAAAGCTTGTTTTGTTCATTGACATGTGTTGGACTCCCACCCACTTTAGTTTAGAGAGAAAAAAACCAACACATTATGTGAGTCAGACCTTGTTGGAAAACTTTCTAGAGAGGAAATGAGTTCTTCAGAGATAGAAATCAAAAGAAATATAAAGGTATCTGTAATGTTCTATATATAGTAAAGTTGGATTGCAACTTTTCTCACTAATTGGTAACAATAAAGCTGCTTTACCACACAAATAGTGATACAAGAACAATAGTTGTAATGGGGGAAGTATGTATCTAATATAGGCTCATGTGGGTGGACTGACGTATCAATATTATACTGTAAGTATCCAAACCTCTGAAACTTATCCACATTGTGTCATTTTACAATTGGGATATTGGGATTCTATGTGATGGACCAACACAATGTGAAGTGGAAGGAAAATTATATATTATTATTATTTTTATTTTTTTACTCAAACTTAGTGTTTAGACTTTATAATTGGGCTACAAGTCACCACAAACGATCATTTCTGAAAACTCTGGCCACAGTGGAGATTTAGAAAAACTCTGTGGGTACACCCAAATAGTCCCTCCTATCTCCTTTCCTATCCACTTCTCCTTAACACCAGAAGAGTTTAAGTGGCAGCCATGATAAAGAGTGTTGGAATTCTCACTAAGCTAAGGAAGTAGGCTCAATGCTTCCTTTCGAGCCTCCTTTAGCCTAGGAAACACTGATGCTTCCTTTAGAACCTCCTTTTCGCCTGGGAAACACTGATGCTTCCTTTAGAGCCTCCTTTAGCCTAGGAAACACTGATGCTTCCTTTAGAACCTCCTTTAGCCTAGGAAACACTGATGCTTCCTTTAGAACCTCCTTTAGCCTACGAAACACTGATGCTTCCTTTAGCCTACGAAACACAGATGCTTCCTTTAGCCTAGGAAACACTGATGCTTCCTTTAGCCTAGGAAACATGACTGAAAACGGAATAGATTTTGTCAGTTACCAAAGTAACAATCTGCCTCGAACAACTTGAAGTCTAAAACCAAGATCCCAACAAGGAATGTTCTGGATTTTGTAAAATGAACAAGTTTTTGTGCCGCCGACTTTCAATTTGACTGGTTATCTATTCACCTGGCAGCTGTTTACCTTTTGTTCCTCATTTCCTTTTATTTATATTCAAATCTTGTGATATTTGACATGACATCAGCGGTTCAAAGGGAAAAGTGGTAGAAATGCACTTTTTGTATTCCATTTTCGGAAATGTGTCAGTTTTTCACCGCGGCAGACATCACGAAGCTTCACTGCCGTCCGATTATTTTTACACCACCTAGTGGAAGTGTGGTCAGATTGTCCAAACAACGTGATCACTTTTCCTAACTCCTATAGGAAGTCTTGTAACACGTTTCCTTAACTCCTTTAGGAAATCTCTATGGATGATGTCACAGGGTTAAGGAAAAGTGGATAGGAAATAAGATAGGAGGGACTATTTGGAAGCACTACGTGCCTCTTTTGAGGTTGGCGGAGATTTACATCACAAGTCATGGCGTTTTTTCAAGGATTCTGATTTGCAATCATGGCTTCATGTTTCTTGTTACACCGCCCCCTCGAAGATTGTCCTGCAGAGTTTTTCTAAATACCCAGGTACGTGTAAATGTGGACTTATTCTTTAGTCTTTGTAGAAACTGTAAGAAGTGAAGAATTATACAGTTGCCAGATTTTGCCTGCAGAATGATAATATTTAAATCTTTTCATCTGAAATCAAACATGTGTTGATTGTTTATGAATGCAGGAGTGTAAAAAATTTGAATATTTCTCCCATTCAGTGTCTGCAGGTAGAATATTTGCTGATATATCAACTAAATCCATGTTGAAACCAGGACTTTTTGTTCAATCTGCGCAGAACGAAACAGCCACAGAGGGTCTGAGTGTGTTTGTTGTTTTTAAACATCTGCCACCAAAACATGCTGAGATTGAGGGTCAGCAGAAAGTATGCGTGAGATGATCTATACTTTTTTGTGTATCCACAATTTGCATTTAAAATATACATGCATTCCTCGCCCCACATTTCTATTACACTTCCAGATGAAACTGCATTATCATCCAGGCAGTGGCAGTCCAGACAAAGACAACATTTTGTTTAAATTGTTTATTCAATAACGTGTATAAGAAGAAGAAAAGAAAAAACGGCATCACAACACAAGACAGGTAATCCATTGGCCTTTTCACACGTAACAAAGAGTGCTGCCGGCTGTCTGAGCCGCTTATAGAATTAATGTGTGCCTCAAAGTGGAAAAACACAACAAACAACCCGCTCAGGCTGTTAAGCGTACAGGTTTTGCATTAGGTGCCGGTTTGCTTATAACAACTGTGGGACACTTCAGTGCAGCAGTGTTACACCAGATGTTCGAACAATCGAGACGTATTCCACTCTTCAAAGTTTATTCTCACCACAGGCGACAATAAAATCAGGTTAAGTTGTTGTTTTCCTAATATGTAACCATCCAAGCAGTGGCTGTTGACCGAAGTAAGTCAGTTAACTTGTCTGGTTCAGAATGACTATGGTTGTAATGGTTTTATGTGCCGATACGATGCTGCCAGTACCAGTACTTGTAAAAAGAGTCCCGATACGTCACATCATGCGTCAGCAAGGTACGCAAAAGAGCACGAGCGACGTCCATGGCTTGGAGAATTTTTAATATTCATCAGAATTACAACAAAAATCCCGATGCAATCAAGCGAGTATTACGAGACGTCATCCATCATCTGCAGGGAGACGGGAGCACGAGTGATGGTCGTGGTTTGGAGATTCAATGACATTTGTAGGACAGACTGTAAATTATGTTCTGCCAAGATATCCAGAGGAGGAAAAAGACACCAGCAAGTTAGGCTGCCTCCACCCTGCAAGGCTTGATTCTTATATTTTCTACCTAAATCCAATTTTTTGGTCTTTGCTGTTACACTTTTTTTTACCTGATTTTCACGATTGTATTTGGCTGATGACTTATATTTGATGCCTGAGAATTTCGCCAAACTTTTCCAGGATTTTGAAGCAGTGATGGAGGAAAAGGGCCATATTTAGCATCTTATGCACATACTGCAATTATTTCCTCCAGAAGCCATGTGACTTCCTTGCCTGATGACTGGATTTTCCTCCTGCTTCACATTTATTTTCTGCAAATTTACCATTTATATGACTAAATAAGCGAGTGACACGGTGGTCTCATTGAAAACACATCTGAATTATTTCCACATTTGAACAAGGCCTTTATCCGATCTCAAAATATCGTAATGAATGCGTCTTTTTCTTGCTTAGATTGTCCAAAAGCAGATCGGCTCTGTGCTGCATAAGAGCCCAAAACATCTGAAGTGTATCACATCACACTGGCAGTGTCATCACCAGAGACATTTAGAGCAGCAGAGTTACCCCAATGTCACTCATTAGTTTAACTGCTCAGCAAGTAACGCCAAACGTGCTAAAGACTTAGCTCACAAGGCAACGATGCGCCATGCTAAACAGGCTTAAAGTTTGACTAATACATTCACAGAGACAGAAAATCACAGTTTTCACAAAAAAGACCCGAGTCAAAGAAGAATGCAAAGATAAAAAAAACCAAACATTGGTAGCATATTTAAAACAAAACCATCAAAGGGAGACGGAACTATAGCTGTACATAGCGTCACTTCACACAAACGCAAGAAGAAACAATAATGTCCAACAGGCTGAGATTTAGCTCTGCGAGACACAAACATCGTCTGTAACAAGTGTTTTGACTCATCAGAAAAACAACAACCAAAAATAACTAAATCACAATGCAAGGCGGTTTTCTTCCATGACAAACGCACTTCATGGTCTCCAGAGAGGATGAACGTGTAAAGGACGAGAACAAACTGACTTTATGAAAAGCAGCGTTACATGTGAGCCCCTGTAGGTCACGTATCGAAAAAGGCACATCCAACTTCAGCCACAACACAAAAAACAAGGGCTCTGATCCACTGTGCAAAGGTTTTGGTCACATTAGACTAGTTGGTTCTGTCGTAGCAGAACCTCCCTATGTTTTCATCTTTCTGTCCACTGACTTTGGGGAAAAAAAACTGTTTTTCACACAGAATTGATCCAAATACAGGGACCTTGGTACGATTTAATCTCAAATGTTTTAAATGATTCATGTTAAATCAGCACCGTTGCCAAATTAACTCTCTCTGGCACCAAAAAGACTGAGTATTAATTAGTAATTTGAACTGATCGGAGCAAATTAAGCAGGACGTGACCAGCTTCAGAAATGTTGTGAGCATGCAGCAGATCATGATTACTGCATAATCAATTAATTCCAGAAGTGTGGTCCCTGTTTCACATTTCATGAGCTTTTTGGTGAGTGAACAGCTGTAAAGTCAACCATCGCTGCGACTGTTAATGTTCCACACTCATCAGGCAGTTGAATAAACAGTACCAGGGTTTTCCCTCTCGTCGGCACTCAGTATGAGAGGTAAAAGTCAAAGATTATGAAAGTAAAGCTGACATCTGAATATACACAACATGTGACTGCCACACTCACAGTTATACATCCAGCCCATTTAAACACAGTTTTGTTACACGGATTTACTAAGACCCTTCATAAAGTTTGCTAAATTGCAGGCTCACTCAATAGATTACACTCTGAGCTCTCAACCCACAAAAACATGAACTGTTCTATGTTTGTGAAGGATGTTATTGACCCTGGTGGAGCCTCACAAGTAAATGGGAGGTAATCGGTCTATAAGTGAAAATCTGATGTGCAACAGAAAATATCGATTAATAACGTTTGCAAACAGAAGTTGTGACAGTCGAGGAAATGCCTCCTACCACAACAACAACTACAGCAAATCTGCTGAAGGCGACAAAAACAAACACAAACAAATATAACAGTAATAAACACTATTAATATTCCTTGAAAAGTTTCCCCATCTTCAGAAAGTTGTGTTTTCAGTGGTTCCGATCACTGTCGTGTAAACAGATGCCCAAAACACAACATGTTTTCAGTTTTCATTTGAAATCATTGTTGTGTAAACAGGGCCTTATGAGGATTTATTTTTTCCTCGTGACAAAAAAAAAAAAAACCTGAATATAAAACGACATCCTGTAACATTATACATGACATGTCCTTATCTTTGTTCACAATTCGACATTCATCACCAATATAAGGGTGATGCTGTTCGCAGTGTTTATTTTTTTTTTACCGAATTTTAGCAAAGCTTAAAGCACAATTATCTTCTTTTTACAGAGTTTTTTTTTCTTTTCAATGAGGAACCATTTAAAAAGGTGGAGAGAATGTGCCATGTGAAGTGAAATGTATGTGATTGAAACGCTGCTCTGAGTGTCACAGTGGGCAGTAACAGACTCTGTGAACTGAACCTGCTGGCAGGTTTAGTAGAGGAAACCCTGAGTTTCTACTGGCTCCTCCCACCTGAAGCAGGTTTAGTAGAGGAAACCCTGAGTTTCTACTGGCTCCTCCCACCTGAAGCAGGTTTAGTAGAGGAAACCCTGGTTTTCTATCGTCTCCTCCCACCAGAAGCAGCTACTATAAATGGATTGTCCGTTATTTCCAAATCTGATCAACATTGAGGCAGATATCATTTGAGATAACTTGTGTCGCGAGTGAGTCTTCCATCCCAGTAGAAGTTTGTTTTGTGACTGTATTAATTTCTTCCAGAATTGACCTGAGCCTCACATCAGAGCACATTTAATACACAGCATTACATTTTTTTGGTGAAAGTGTAGTTTTCGTTACAATACTG
Source organism: Blennius ocellaris (assembly GCF_963422515.1). NCBI lineage: Eukaryota > Metazoa > Chordata > Actinopteri > Blenniiformes > Blenniidae > Blennius > Blennius ocellaris. The sequence goes on along the minus strand of NC_137656.1, from coordinate 26,109,066 downwards.
GTAAAACAATGATGTGTAGAGCGGGTAGATGAATCACCCTCACTCGGAAACAAGTGACTTTCTTTTGGGGAGTTGTATGAATAAAGAAATGCCTATAAATGCGTGTGTGTGTGTGTGTGTGTGTGTGTGTGTGTGTGTGTGTGTGTGTGTGTGTGTGTGTGTGTGTGTGTGTGTGTGTGTGTGTGTTCAAGCATTTTCTGTTTTTAAAACGTACAAGCGCACTACAATGGCAGTTTCTTCTTAATGTTTTTTTTTAAAGGACAATCAACACCGCGTACATGTGCTGGACTCAGGGGGGCCTCCAAAATACAAAACAACCTCACAAAACATTCCAGGTTGCATTTGCAATATTTCACAAAAGCTCTGCGCCTTTTTAATGACATCCAGCTACTTTTGCACAACACATGCATCATACAAGCAGCTGCAAGCACTGTGCTTGAAAGGTCATTTTAAATGTCATCCAACAGTTATAGATAATGGAAAACATTGTTTTGCCGCTTTTGCTTACATTACATAAACCTGAGTCTGAAAAGTTTCGTATTGTTCAGACCTTGTTTCACCAGAACCAGCGCGGATAATTTCAATCATCACAGATACTGTTAAATTTGTTTGATCTTTTTTTTTTTCTTTAGTTTTTAAGCTCATTCAGAAAAACACAGAAGTGACACACAACATCTGTCACATGTTTCCATGCAAGCAATTATTTAACTCCTTTTTAGCAGTGTCATTTTTTTTAATATCAAATATTCTGTATTGTATAAACATTTCTAGATCTCAAGTTTCATATTATGATGGGATAAAGTTGCCTTGTAATAACAATTACATGGAAACCCTAACCCTTTAACCAACTTCATAACCTGCTTTGAGACATTTACTTTAGCACACTGAAGGAATTACATTTCTTATGAAGATTAATGATTTGTTGTTCCACAATGCAACTTCATTCATCAAGCTGGTTTTAAGCACTTTTAGAATAGTTGGCTGGCTCTCCTTACAGCCAAGCTCATAATAAATCAAAGTAATCTTCTCTACTGCTCCTTACGTTCAAAATGTGCCGAACTGGAAGTTTTTCGTTACCAAGGCTGTTCAATTTAATTCAATTTAATTCAATTAAATTTAGTCAAAAAACATTTTTTTTAATTGTAACTTTTGAATGAAAGGAGCATAAAATGAAAACATTTTATGCTCCTGTGTCATGAGTTCAAGTAATCTGTAGTGAAACACTAGATGTTTTTCTTAACTTTTTCTCATGAACCATATCACACGTAATTATGACACCTAATTTTCCTGTTACATCAACATACTAGAAAGAACTCACTTACAGAAGACATTATACTGCTGTGTTTCAGGTCTACATAGCCGTTTAAATACAAGCTGTCATACAGCTCGTCATAGTCAATAAGGTCCTTACAGCACCATCAGAAAATAACAATCTTCTTTGAGAAAATTCTGTGAAAAAGTCTCTTAAATATTATGGAATATTTTCATTATTTGTTCTTTTTATCTCAAGTTAACCTTCAGGTACCATAAAACTGCACCAGATGCTCTCAGTGATGAACAGATTCGCCACAAACTAGAACACAAATCATTTCCCTGACGTTTTAAACCAGGACTGTCAAATACAAAGCCCATACGTGGGCCAAAAACCAGGCTGCCAAATCCCCCCCCAAATTTATTTATTTTTTTTACTTTGCATTATATTTTTTTCAGACATTTCATGGCATTTTGCTTGTGGTCCATCATGGTGGACCTGCTGCGACACTTTTATAACCACCAAGCACCAGAAATTGTCCTCACTGACTGAGCTATGGCATAAAAAATGATGATAACTGCTAAATTTAAGGATTATTTAATGTTTCCCTGACAGTTTTGATCTTCCAAAAAAAAAAAGCATATTAAGCACAACAAAGAAATTACTGCAAATTCAAGTTTTGTCATTTTTTTCATCTTTTTTGTGTGAATGCTGCGAGATTTAGGTGAGAGCTTTTTTAGCTTCCCATTTCATGCAATCACACCTCATGCAAGACTGCTGCTTTCAAGCAATGCCAGCTTATTCTGTTATACAGCTTTCTCTGCAGCTGAACAAAGGGGCTTGAGTGTGTATTGTACATAATCATTTGATGACATCTGTGCTCGGATTTGCTTTTTCACGACACGAACCATTTTTCACGCTGTGACAGAACCTGTTTTTCTGGAGGTAGTTTACTAGTATTCATGTATGAAATATTTCACATATTTCTTCCATGAAGACAGTTATTTTTGACATCTGCAATATTGCGGAGGTAGTTATCTGACTATTCTGTCAAGGCACAGCTTTTCGATGACGGTTGTGACATGTAAAAACTTTGCAACTGATTGTTGCTTTGATGGTATGCAGAAAGATATTCAGTTTTGTGTGCCATATAATCATATATAATAGGGTCTGTATTCATATTGAATATGTAAAAAAATAACCTCCAATGTCCCAGTCGAATCTAAATACCAATTAAATTCAACCAAACCTCATAACGTTGTTCAGAACATGCTGAAATGACAACTATAAATACATCATTTAATGTGTTGCTTGATGGCTGTTTACACACACAAATATAAAAATTTTAAGTATTTCCCCCCCCCTAATTTGATCAACTTTGTCAAATTTAATGCATTTTTTTTTTTTTTTTTTTTTTTAGAGCAAAGTACCTTTTTCACTCAAGCTGGTTTTGTTTCGCTTGCCAGACAAGGTCCTTCCTAAAAGTTTAGGTACCATTACATGTCAAAGAAAAACAAAACAAAAATAGTGTAAAAAGGCCAAGCCTGGCTTGAACTGAACTGCATTTCTGCCCCTCACATATACTGCCTGGTCAAGTTTCTCTGTAATTGTGACAAAACCCCAGATTGACTCAGCTCTTAGGGTGGAGTGTAAGGGGACAGGTCTTCTGCCTGTCAAACATTCATTCTCTTCCTTGCAAGTCCATGTGGAGTGATGATGGCAACATAGAGTGAAACGAGCCCAGGCATCGGTGTCCCATTCAACTTCCTGCAGCTCATTTGCAGTGGTGGTCCTCTACACATAGGTTAAGAGTGCAGGGGGTGGTTGCTGACACTGAGCTGGATTGCGCAACCTGCTGCTCCAGCTCAGTGTCTTCCCTACAAGTAAGGTAACCAAGATGCCACAAAGCTTCCTGCTCTGTCACACTGTGTTTTCAGCATTGTATTACTCTTCCCCGTGTAGGGCCTTGTGTGTGTGAGCCCTATGTAAGGCTCCTGGTAGGGCCACTTGGCTCTCACTTGCACACGTCTGGCTGCATGGCTCAGTCAAGGTGACTCCAGCTTAGCCCGGGCATACATTCTTTTTTTAATCATTGGGTAAATCTGAAGTTCGTGAATGGACATGTGGATATATTTCAAGAACACAAAGTAAAAGTTGCTGTTCAAGTAGCATCATTTTGTTTCGCTTGCCAGACAAGGTGCTTCCTGATTGTATGTTTGCTTGTTTGAGCTGTTGTGTAACCATCAACCCAAACAATGACCACGTCACTGAAAAACATGCATTGTCTCTCAGAATCAAGGTGATGAAATGATTCATAGTAGGGCCTCGGCTTGTTATCTGTGGGTGTTCAGTTATCCCATGCCTGATGCACTGAAACTGCAAGTGAGCCAAGGTTCGATCCATCTCCGTTTGTGCTTTTACTATTCACAGCCACCATTTCTAAAGGCCGATCAGCAAGCTGAGTCCCTGAATGGGCCCCCACACCTCCCGCCCTCTTAGTAGCTTCTAAGCTGCCACTCATCTTATTGTCGTTGTGAACTCGATTCCTCAGTCCAATGGCGAAGTGGTTGTGATTGTTAGCAGCATCTTTGGAGTCACCGTCTCTGTGAGGTGCTTGGACAGACCTCCTTCTCCCCCACCTGGGGATCACAGTCCATAGGTTGACGAAACAGCAGAAGGGCCTGGTCTTGCACACCGCCTGAAACGCTCTCTTAAAGTTCTCGTTGTAGTAGCCATAGATGATGGGGTTGACACTGGAGTTGGCGAAGGCCAGCCAGTGGGCAAAGGGGAAGATGTAACTGGTCAGAAGGTCCAGCTGATGTCTGTCCAAGCCTCCAAAATCTGTCATCATCATGAGGGTCCAGAGTGGCAGCCATGACAGCATGAAGAGCAGAGCCACCACGATGAGCATCTTTATCACTCTAATCTTTTTCTGTGATATCATCGCATTCCCATGTCTCCTGCCTCCCACCTGGACTCTGGCATTGGCCTGTTGTGGCTCTCTGTTTGCCACCACGGAGGAGCAGAGTTTGAGTCCAATGCTTCCATACATCACAACGATCACCGTGAGCGGCAGCAGGTAGATGTGAGAGAACAGAACTGCCGTGTAGACCTTTCTCATCTGAGGTTTGGCAAAGTCTTCGTAGCAGGTGTATAAAGGGATTGTATTATTCAAATCTTCATTGTGAACCATGTAATGGAAAGGAACTTTCTCCACAGTCAGCACCACAACAGCCGGACACATGATCACCACTGCTGACACCCAGATTGAAGCGATGGCGGCCTTGGCAACAAAGAGAGTCAGCTTGGGTTGTAGGGGGTACACGATACAGCGGAACCTGATCAACAAGTAAAGACAGACAATGCAGGTAATCAGTCCGGAGGCAAACAAAAGAACAACATGAAGGACAAACAGTTCGCTGTACTACATAATCTCATACCTTTTAGCAAATACTTGATACATTTTGATCATCAGCATGTCTCTGCGGCGATGTAAGAGTAAACTAGCAGGGCTACCATTTCTTGCTTTTTTCTGGAGTAAACATCCAGGGTATAGATTTAAACAAAAGTATTTGAAAGCTTTCCTTTCCTTCATAAAATGTGATTTGATCCACATCCATGACAGACAATCGCAACATGTAATGAAATACTAGCAATACCAGTTATGTGATGTAATGTTGTTTTTTTACACTATGCACGGCGCTACATGTCTTTTGCTAACAATTAAATGTCGAATTTGTTTGTTTTCTAAGGCCCCGTTTACACAACATTCTAAGTGGAAATGCATCAATTTTGCATTTTTGTTTCAGAATTATTGTTGTTTACACAGATTGGTTTGGCCAGTAGTGAGTCCTGTTGGTTGTTTTTGTAATGAAAACTACACGCACATGCACACAGAGAACAATACGCTGTAAACATTAACAATGACAGTATGCAACATTCATTTGGAGAAATGACCAATTTTAAATTGTTATTATAAAAACTGTTTCTGATTCTTTTTTATTATATCTTATATTTGTAGGTTATTTTTTTATTTATTTTTTAATTTCTCTTTTTGTTAAAACGGATATAACTATTGACATGTGAGAGCCTAGCGTGTTTAGGTGCGAGTGTGATTGGTGTGATTGTGTGTGTGAGCTTTGTTATATTTTGTATTGTTTTTTATATGATATGGTTTGTAGTCTATTAGTTTCATGGACAGCTGCTTCTGTTTTGTGCTCCTTTTTGTTTGTACATTATCAGGGACCTCCTTGAAAACGAGATGCTGCATCTCAAGGGGTTTGTCCCAGAAATAAAATGAAACGAAATATAAATGAAAGTGTATAATTGTTTTGTTGTAATTATTACAATGGTGCACTTTGGTGCACTTAAAACATATTGTCTTTGCCTGGACTGTGCCGATCGCATCAAAAATCATGCAAGCAACAACAAATTAAAAATGGAGTCAGATGGGTTTTTTTCATGCTATTTTAAATACCAACCTTTCAGCAGCAATGGCCACCAGGGTGAAAACCGATGCAGACACAGATATGCCCTGTATGAAGCCACTCATCTTGCACACAATGTTGGAAAATGGCCAACCTGTTGGAAAGAAAACACATTCTGTCACGCACACACTTTTGAAAGATTTCATAACTCAAAAAGAAGAACTGTAAAGTTAGGCTGCATCCACACGAGCCAAAACAATCTTTTTTCTCCCCGAGGTTCCCAAAAAAACATTTCCGTCCACACGTCACAATGAACATGGCTCAACACGAGGCTTCAGATCATGTAATACACATGCCAGGGCTGTGACTCACCAAACACACCAAAAACGCAGAAGAAGACAAAGCACATAGAAATGTAGAAGGAGACTCCTGCTCATGAACCCATATTAACTCTAGTTCTATAGATCTATGGCCCTGCTCTTCCTGCTGCCAGCATCAGTAGCTTCTGCAGCTCCACCGAAGCTTGTAGTCTCTGATTGTTGTAGTTATTTGATGAAATTGTGGACCGTGATGGGGGGGGGGGGGGGGAGTAATTACATCATCTTTTTTCCACAGATGATCGTCTTTGCCGTTCAGACATTGAGGTGTAAACAGCATTGCTGGGGTTTCAAAAAAACCTGATTTCTTGCTTCTAAAACATCTCCTTAGTGTGGATGACAGCACGTTTAGGTTAACCGGCATGCTCGTGTTGACGGCGTTGAAGGTTGCCGTCCCCAGCAGTACACAGTGTTTACACTGGTTTAATTACATCATAAAACAAAACCATAAGAAAAGAGAAAGGCCTGCATTCTTCTTTACATTCTTCGACACAAAAAAATATTCTTGACGGTTGTTATATTGTTTTCCAGGACATGACAAGATCTCTGCAGTACATTCCAAGTTCCGTATATATAAGCAGTTGAATAGCAGAAAAGCCGCCACTGTTAGGGATCTGTTTTTGTTGTTGTCTGTTCCCCCTCCCTTTTTCTGTTTCTGTGCAGGGTGTGTGTGACGGGGGGCGTGGCTGGCTCCTCCAGGAGAGTGAGGCACACCTGGATCTACTCCACACTAATTACAGTCTTCAAAACCCTGGTTCTCACTCCACACCTCTGCCAGATTATTCCATCTACTTGGTAGTGCCCTGTTGGACGTCTAGTTTAGTTCTCTGCCATTTTTTGGACGTTAATACTTGTTCCTGTGCTCAGGTTTTTTGTGCCTCTCCTGGGGTGACGTTGCCAGCCAGCCAGCCCCCTGTCTCCACTGCCTGTCCTGCCTGCCGTTTGGAAAATACATTTTTGAACTCTGTTTGATTAGTCTCTTGGCTCTGCTTTGGGGTTCTTACTTCAAACCCTAACAGCCATCTCTGAGCCTGGTTATTGCAAAGGTTTCTTCCGATTAGAGGTAATGTTTCCTTTTCTTTGCTTCTGCTTGCTCGTGTGGATTTGTTGAGCTTTTCTCTGTTAAAGCACCTGGAAATGTATTTGGTGCTTTATAAATAAAGTAGAATTTAATTGAAAACAGCAATGAGAATTCATTCATTGTGTCCCTCATTGGTTAGCAGTGTTACCAAAGTTACCTTGAAAAAGTAATCTGATTACCAATTACTTGTCATTCCTTTAAAAAGTAACTTAGTTACTTTACTGATTGCTTATTTAAAAAAGTAACTAAGTTATATTTCAAGTAAGTTTTTAGTTACTTGACAACACCCCCCAATAGCTGCATTTATTTAAAAATGACAACCGGTTTGACCAAAACTCAGTTCTGATCCCGGCCTGGCCTCCCGTTTATACATATTTAACCTTTGACCTTCATTCTTTATTGTATTTATATCTGACTCATGCTTTTATTATCACATTTTTACTATTACTGTTTTTTATATCTCCAAAGATGTATTTATAGTCTGTTGTTGCAATATATATCTAGTTATTTATTTGCATTGCCTGCTCTATGACCTTTTTATTGGTGCGCAGCAGTGGGTTCATTTCTACAGACCCTTGAACACATAGAACATATAGAGCAGACCCCTGCTCTATATTCAGCACATGTGATTGATTACAGAATGTTCTTTCATTGATATATATATATATATATATATATAAGCTGATTACCTGAATCAAGGTTTGTATCTCCCCACCCAATCTATCTCTCTGTCTCCCCTATCCTCTCCTCTCCTCTATCCCCCAGTCTTTCTCTCTGTCTCTCCTCTCCTCTATCCTCTCACCCCAACCGGTCAGCAGAATGTTGCCACCTCTGAGTCTGGTTTGTGCAGGTTTCTTCCTGTTGGAGAGTTTTTCCTTTCCACAGTTGCAAATAAACCTGCTTGCTCATGTGGATTTGTTGGGTTTTTCTCTTTTCTCTGTTAAAAGCACCTCGGAATGACTGTGTTGTATTTGGTGCTGTATAAATAAAATTTAATTGAAGTGAATTATGGAGTAGTTCCTTGCTTTAAAGCTACTGAAGTACACTTTTTCTACACTGTAATGCTCACATTTTCCTCTTGTCTCACACTCGAGGAGGCCTTTCTTCTTCCTCAGAACCACTCATGGTCCTTTTGGGATGTGCACCATCATGATATAATTGATTTTCTACCATATGAAGCAGTAGCCTATGGAGCCCGAGTGGCCACTAAGAAAAAAAAAATAAGAGTGAGATTGAAGATCATTTAATTCATGGCCATGAGATAGTAACTCATTCCTTACATCAGTGTTTTTCAACCAGTGTGCCGCGAGATATAGTCAGGTGTGCCGTGGGAAATTATCCAATTTTATACAATATATATATATATCAGTATCACTATATTGTTATGTAAATAGTAAGCATCGATCTGGGTTGAAACCATTTTTATCAGTGTATCCACATGAGAAAACTATTAAAGGTTAAGAGATAGATTTAAAATCAAATATATAAAATACTTCAATGAATCATTAAAGTTAAATGTTTGTCTGTCTGTGCCACACATATAGAGAACTGAAATTGCATTTCTCTTCACACCGGCATTTAAAAAATAATTCCACATGCTTAAAATGTTCAACAAATAATTGTGGTACATATATACAGGCTAAGAATATAATAAGTTAAGATAAGTATAAACAGTTAAATAATGTCAACACTGCAGTGAAATCAACACAGTAAAGTGAACAGAAAGTTCTAACAAATATAAATGATGATGATTGACTTTGAGTGTCTTCTATTGGATCTTCAGTCCAAGCAGAACATTCCAGAACGTCTTCCAGACGCATCAAGTGGTGAAATGCCTGGGCATAGAGCAGTATCGTAAGTAGCCATAGATGCATCCACCCACACTGTCTGTCTGCCCCTGTTTGCTTCCTGTGGGTAGCAGGAACACCTGCCCAGTGACACAAGCTACTCTATCCTACAAACCTTGGCCCTCTGTTGTCCTTCCTTCTGACTCTTCAGCCTCGCCACTCAGGCTGCCAGCATGGACCCGACTGCTCAGCCTTATTGGCTTTAAATTTGAACTAACAACATGTAACACACATGTACCATCACCCATCATCATAACCACTGATTTCAAGACCACACCTGATCCATCTGGTTCTTTAGCCCCTGCCTAGTGAAATGATGTCAGAGTATTGCTTTGTCTCCAGCCACTGGCTCATAATGAGTGTGTGTGTGTGTGTGTGTGTGTGTGTGTGTGTGTGTGCGCACGTGCGCAGGAGACAGCTATAAGATTATTCTCTCCTTTTTATCCATTCTTATGAAGTAATCTTATTTTTTGTCCATATCTTTATTTATTTTATGTTAAATGAAATAAACAAACAAAAATTATGTGAATACATCTCTTGTTTTGCAGGATTTTTTTTATCCAGACACAGAAATGCTGGAATGGATGCAGTTCAAACTTTGCAAAGGCTGCTGCATGTTGGTTGTGCCTTAAAATCCCAGAAACATCTGGAGGAGTCATCCAGCTGTGGATGTGACACCATGAATGAGAGCATAAGGTTCTACAACAATAGTTTGTACAGTTATTCAATAGATGTGTGTCGTATGGCAGAAATGACTGAACCACTTGGTGAGATATTTATTCTACACTCTGTGTGTTGATGTTGTGTCTTTATATGAGGTCACTACTTTCATAAAGGTTTAATCATCAACAGGAGTTCAATGTCTTTATATGAGGTCACTACTTTCATAAAGGTTCAATCATCAACACTAGTTTGATGATCACCATAGACAGTGATTTTAGATTTGATAAACAGATCAATGGCGTTTTAAAATCGGGCTTTTATCATCTTCGACTTTTATCTAAGGTTAAGCCGTTTTTATCTTTTAATCTTTTTGAGCAAGTCTATTCTTATTTGTAGTTTTTTAATGTGTTTGTAGTTTTTAATCTGTTTTTATTTTTATTTTAGGGTTTTTTAGTGTTGGACTGTTTAGTTTAGTTTTTGTTTTTAATGTGCAGTCACATGTGCAGCACTTTGGGAACACGTTGTTGTTAAAATGTGCTATATAAATAAAGGTGGATTGGATTGGATTGGATCACATTGTCAAAGTAATATATCAACTGATTCTGCATCTTGTCTACAGTTGGTGATTAATATTGTTTAAATCACAGAAACAATAATTCCAAGACAGTTCTGACTTTAATCATAGTGTAACTTTTCTGCTGCGTCTTTTCATTGGTTTTCACAACGTATTTTTCTCTGCAGGATCATTGAGGCTGTTGAAGGAGGAGGAGGATCCTCACTGTGTTTTCTAGAGACAAGATCAAGGTGAGTGAAACAAACTGTGCTGTTAGTGATTCTATTCTCTCGAGCTGAATTTATGTTCTCTCTTTGCTCTTTGGCTTCAGAGTTTCAATGATGATCTGATGGTCAAGAGTCCGTTCAGACAGAATGAACCTCTGGGAGAGACCGTCAGCTTCATGCCCTCATGCAGCACCTCAAACTGAGGAAGCTGCCTTTAGGTAACTGGACAGGTAAGAAAACACCTCGTCAGTCAGTGTGACAGGAGTTACACAACAAAAACTGGATTATGTTGATAGGTTGACTACCCTATCAACATGCATGATGTCACTGTTTTTTAGATTATGGACATCTTGATGGCTGAAGGATCAACCAGTCTGAGGTCAGAGGTCATCATGACCAGATGGAGAATGTCCTCACACACTGCCACAGGCTAACCCACCATACATGCTTGCTTCTACATAGAACCTTGCTTGTATATAAAACAAAGTACACGGACATGATTTATGGGTATTTTATTCTTTTAAAGTTTCATGGACATTTACTCCCTTCCTGCTGAAGTAACTACAGTTACTCTCCATGCCTTTCATTTGTTTTGCTTCATGCACCACACTTTGTCACTGCATGAATGAAGTGGAGGCAGATCAGTTTAGTAGCTGAACTCTGACTCTGAGGCTTCACTGTGGTTACAGCTACCGTATCTTTCTGAAATAATCAGTAATATCTCCATTGTCATTCATGTACACAGCAAGTGTACAGAATGAACTGTTGTTATGTCCATCCATCCATCCATCCATCCATTGACTACCGCTTATCCGGGGCCGGGTCGCGGAGGCAGCAGTCTGAGCAGAGTTGCCCAGACTTCCCTCACCCCAGACACTTCCTCCAGCTCCTCCGGTGGCACCCCAAGGCGTTCCCAGGCCAGCCGAGAGACATAGTCCCTCCAGCGTGTCCTAGGTCTGCCCCGAGGCCTCCTACCGGAGGGACATGCCCGGAACACCTCCCTGGGGAGGCGTCCGGGGGGCATCCGAAACAGGTGCCCGAACCACCTCAGCTGGCTCCTCTGGATGTGGAGGAGCAGCGGCTCTACTCCGAGCTCCTCCCTGATGACTGAGCTCCTCACCCTATCTTTAAGGGTGACTGAGCTCCTCACCCTATCTCTAAGGGTGACTGAGCTCCTCACCCTATCTCTCAGGGTGACTGAGCTCCTCACCCTATCTCTAAGGGTGACTGAGCTCCTCACCCTATCTCTCAGGGTGACTGAGCTCCTCACCCTATCTCTAAGGGTGACTGAGCTCCTCACCCTATCTCTCAGGGTGACTGAGCTCCTCACCCTATCTCTAAGGGTGACTGAGCTCCTCACCCTATCTCTAAGGGTGGCTGAGCTCCTCACCCTATCTCTAAGGGTGACTGAGCTCCTCACCCTATCTCTAAGGGTGCGCCCAGCCACCCTACGGAGGAAGCTCATTTCAGCCGCTTGTATCCGGGATCTCGTTCTTTCGGTCATGACCCATAGTTCATGACCATAGGTGAGGGTAGGAACGAAGATCGACCGGTAAATCGAGAGCTTTGCTTTTTGGCTCAGCTCCTTCTTCACCACGACGGACCGATACAACGTCCGCATAACTGCAGACGATGCACCGATCCACCTGTCGATCTCACGCTCCATCTTTCCCCCACTCGTGAACAAGACCCTGAGATACTTGAACTCCTTCACCTGGGACAAGGGCACTCCACCGACCAGTTTGAAACTCAATACAGCAAATGTGGACAATGAAAATAAAGTCTAATAAATAAACAAGATTTGTTCTTCTCCAATAAATCAAAATGGTTCAGTGCAAAAGTCTGGCCATCAAAAATAAATAAAGGTGATACCTTTCACTTCTAATAGACAAGCTGAGTGCCTCACTGACCCTCTGCTCCTGCATTTTACAGCCCTGCTCTCAATAATCTGCATGTCAGAGGATTTCGTCACTGTCAAACATGAAAACAAACGGAAAAGGCTGAAAAACTCTGAAATAAGCTACCAGAGAGTCCATAAAGTCCTCACTTTCACGTATTTCACACAGCGATTCAATCTTGTGTTCAAGCTGCTTCACCTTATGAGCCAGTTTCTCTCAGTCCTTCAGCTGGATGACTTTCTTTCTCGGGACTGTTTGTAGGAATCCTCTGGTTGCTGGTTGAGACAGAAAAGTCCTGTGTTCCGAAGTGAAGTTTTGTTCCTCTTATCAGCTTTCAGAATAAGTATTATGTTGACAGAAACACAAAAGTATTTCTTTAAAATGCTCTCTTGTATGTAAAAAAAAAGGGAAAAAGAAAAAAGATTAGGAAAAAAGGGCAAAAGCAAAGCACGAAGTGGAGAGTGAAGAAGACACGTCTGCAGTCGATACGTACCGGAAGCAAAAAGTAGTGTTGGTCGGTATCGCTAAGTAACATGCAGGATACATAAGCTAAGATATAACTTCAATGTTTGTCAACAATGTTCTTCCAAATAGTGATGTCTCTTTAACCAGTCATTCAAAAATTGTTTGCAGTTATCGACAGTTTTATGAACATTATTTCTTGTACTTGAGTCTAAACATTTAGACATCTAGATTCTGTCGTATTTTTTTCTTCATTAACACAGATATTATACAGAGAAAGATGAGAACAGTTATGGAAAATTGTGTATCGATCTTCCTTTAAGAAATTCTGATTGCGTGTAAGACTAATAATATTGGATATACTTACTTTTAACCTTTCTGCCAATACAGGTTTAAGTATTTTATAATCTGTATTCGCAAATGTAATAGGTCTTTGTCTGCTCAATAGTCATTTGTATTTTCCATATTTGGGCATTAAATTAATTCTGCCTTGTTTCATTGTCATCAATAATTCCTTTACAGTCACACATTATTGCCTCCAATAGTTGTATTTTTTTTAAGAAAGGTTTGTCAATGTTATTGTCGAGTTATTCCATCAGAGCCTGGAGATCGGCCAGAGGCTGTTTTTATGGTGATATGTTGAGTTTCTAAATGCAAATACTCGGTGGGGCAAGATTTTAGTTCAGGTCTATTCACACCACTGAAGTCCAAAGTAAATTGGGTGCACAACCTTTTAGCCACATTATAACAGCCATACAGGCGCTGATCCTGTAAAAATGTGAAGCTTTGGAGAAGCGAAGTCAATGAAAGGATTTAAACCAGATCATGGTGATTCAAAGACAGCAGATCAACCAACCAACCACCAGTAAAGCTACATAACAGGATTCTTAAAATCTTTTCTTCACCGCGTCACACAGTTTACCACTAGTTACCTTAAGTTTCTCTGTTAACGTAACACTTTCAAGCTCATACTCGTAAATAATCAACCTATTTATTTTGATTCTTAACTGTTTGTTAGCTTTAGCTGCTAACAAGCTGGTGTTTGTGACGACTCAGTCCGGTTCTGTGAAGCAGTGTCGAAATCAGCCAATCAGCTCTGAGCTTCTAAATGACGTTGTTAGTGAGGCTTCGGGCTTCAAGCCCCACTCGGCATCAAAATCACATGATCTGAATGAATGGAGCCACAGCCTGACCATGCGCGCTTACAGTTCACTGCGTGCAATACACACTGCATGGTGAGAGAGGGGCGAGTGGGAGTGAGTGCCACTCATCCAACCATCGGTGTGGATCAGGAGAAAACAAAGCCTGAAACGGTAAGAGGACACCAATAACCAGGGACTACAGCCCTCACACAGTAATTATTTACTATATAAGAGGAAGTTCTATTCACAGACAAGGAAATATTGTATTTAATCTTAAAGAAATAATAACACACTTTGCATGCAGTCCCTTCTGATGACACCGGTTAGGGCCCAGCTCCACCTGCCTCTAATGAAAAGTCACCCCTGAACCTTCCAGTGCACCTGTGCTTCATAGAACTGAACATGGTTTATGAAGTCATGACATCACTGAAGCCACTGATGTCATTTTGCCATTTAAATATGGCGGTCACCATGTATAAATATGGCGGTGACCACCAACAAGTATGTCGACAGCGGAAAGCCGTCATCTTGATACCGCACTGGCGGGGTTTCAATTCTGGAGAAGTACGGTTGCGCTGTGTATCATGTGCTACCGCTTCCCACCGACAGTGGCGCTGTGATGGTGATTCGGAATAAAATGGTGGAACAAAATGGCGGCGATCACCAGAAGTGCCATGTTGTCTGCAATCTTTGATTTCTCCACTCTGCCGCGTAAACGCCCTCTTTTTTTTTTTTTTTTTAATGGAATAGGTGTATGTAAACAGGGTCTTATTTTTATTTAAATTTTGTCACAACCCAAAATGCAACAAATGACCAAACTTTGAATTTTGTTGTGTAAATCTGCTGCGAGATGTAAAATCTTCTTTGTCGCAGTCTTGTCTCCGGTGCAGTGGCCTGCTATGGAACCCATGAGTGGCCATAGAGCAGAAAAAAATAACACGAAGGAACGAGACAATCGGCTGTTACCTCGATAATGTAAGGAATTAGTTACTATCACATGGCCATGAATTAAATGATCTTCAATCTCACTCTTATTTTTTTTTCTTAGTGGCCACTCGGGCTCCATAGACTACTGCTTCATATGGTAGAAAATCAATTATATCATGATGGTGCACATCCAAAAAGGACCATGAGTGGTTCTGAGGAAGAAGAAAGGCCTCCTCGAGTGTGAGACAAGAGGAAAATGTGAGCATTACAGTGTAGAAAAAGTGTACTTCAGTAGCTTTAAAGCAAGGAACTACTCCATAATTCAATTCAATTCAATTTTATTTATATAGCACCAAATACAACACAGTCATTCCGAGGTGCTTTTAACAGAGAAAAGAGAAAAACCCAACAAATCCACATGAGCAAGCAGGTTTATTTTCAACTGTGGAAAGGAAAAACTCTCTAACAGGAAGAAACCTTTGTAGAAACCAGACTCAGAGGTGGCGGCATTCTGCTGACCGGTTGGGGTGAGAGGATAGAGGAGAGGAGAGGAGAGGAGAGGAGAGGAGAGGAGAGGAGAGGAGAGGAGAGGAGAGGAGAGGAGAGACAGAGAGAAATACTGGGGGATAGAGGAGAGGAGAGGATAGGGGAGACAGAGAGATAGATTGGGTGGGGAGATACAAACCTTGATTCGGGTAATCAGCAAGAAACAGACCCTGGTCCGGGGAGAGAGAGGTAGAGAGAGATGGAGAGAGAGGTAGAGAAAGAGAGAGAGAGAGAGAGAGAGGTAGAGTGAGAAGTAGAGTGAGAGGTAGAGAGAGAGGTAGAGAAAGAGGCAGAGCAAGGTGTAGAGAGAGAGGTAGAGAAAGTTATAGAGAGGTAGAGAGAGATGCCAGGAGGGGGTGTTTTGAAGCAGCCCGAACTGTAAGTTTTAGTAAATAAAAAAGTTTTGACTCTGGCCTTGAAAGTAGAGACTGTTTCAGCCTCCATAACTGAAACTGGGATCTGGTTCCACAAGACGAGAGCTTGAGAGTTTATTGCTCTGCCTCCCATTCTACTTTTAGTAAACCTAGGAACCTCCAGTAAGCAGCACTCTGAGAACCAAGTGTTCTTCTGGGGAGATACGGGACTAATAGATCCTTAAGACATGATGGGGCCTGGTTGTTAAGAGCTTTATAGGTTAGAAGAAGGATTTTAAATTCTATTCTAGATTTAACAGGGAGCCAATGAAGAGAGGTTCGTATTGGAGTGATGTGGTCTCTGAGGCTGGTCCTTGTCAGGACTCTCGCTGCAGCATTTTGAATCAAAAGAAGACTTTTTAAGCAGTTGCATTCATCAGTCCTACAAAATAATGTCAATCAGGTTGTACATCATGTTCCACTGGGTACCCATGTGCACTGTGGTTCACCATAATCATCATCTGACTCACTTCTCACCCTGTGACATTTTGATGAACTGGGCATGGATACTGTCTGGAAAGTACCAAGTAAAACCTCGTTCAGACAGATCAAAGTAAAAGCAAGTGAATGTATGAATGTATTAACTAAATGTGCTATTCAAAACCATGAAACTGATTTTCTCACGAGATAAATTGTAAAGTAAGTCAGATCAGAACAACACAAAACAAGTAAAAAAATTGTGCTTTGAAGCAAAGGAATCAAGTTTTTCTTCAGTCATATCTCAATTGGTAATTCTGAAAGAACATAGCGCTTTTAGGCAAATAACAGTCACATGAACCCGGTTCTTAATGGGAAGGCTGAGGATGTTTTTTGGCCTTTATAATAGTCTCAATATCTGACTCTATAGTTGACAAAGCAACTCTGAGGTCATGCTCAATGTCCAGTTTATTTCGGTATTTTGTCTTCAGCTGAACTCGTGCTGAGAAGCCACATCCACAGAGGTAAGTAGTGCTAAATGGTAGGAAGGTTTTTACTGCTCGACTCGCAATGGAAGGATACTGTGTCATCTCGGGATGCTCCGATCAGGTTTTCTGCTGCCCATCACCAATACCGCACAGCCAAAGTGCCGATCCCTGCCCATCACCGATACCGATCACATGGATTGGCTATACATTTTTCAATTTAGTTATGAGTGCCAACTCGCCTTAATTTAGACAAAAGGATGGTTTTACTTTTTCAAGAGTAAAACATACAAAAAACTTGTAAAGAACAAGTGAAAAACACTTCAGATTACCTGCTATCAGTAATGCTATCTTTAACAGATTGAAAATATTAAGGCTCTCAACAGGCTAAATAGTGCAAAAAATGTATAGATAAAAGGCAATATATCTCAACACTGCCCAAATCAAATAATGTCAAAGAAAAAAAACAACTTAATGCTTACCTATGTTATAATTTACAAAAGAAATGTCTAAATGTGCATCAATCCAGTGAGCTGTTAAAAGAAAATGCAAAAACCCTACGCTTTCACTTGAAATGTTGTCATGGAAGTGGCTCAATTTTTCCTGCATGGTTGAGCTGAATTATAAGGGAAACTGTGTAAAAATGTCTGCAGAATCAGAGATTCACAAAAAAACTGTATTTTAAGTTTATAAGTGTGTTGCATTTGATTATGATGACATAGATATTCACACTTCAAAATACATCAAAACATACAGTATAATTAACGTATATTGACATGCATTGAGATGATATGCAAATTTATGTAAAGGTACATATTTTTTCTAAATTCTGACCTCTTTTATCCACCTCAATCCTGCCTGAGTGATTTCATCCGTTGAGGTGTAAGTGTTGAGCGAAGATGGAGGTCCTCTTATGTAAAGACACAATATGGTCCCGTCTGATGATATATTGTCAGAAGTGCCATCAGGAGACAAACCACGGCACAAGAGGCATCACTCGCTCTGATTGTTGATGTAGAAAAAGAGTGACAGACGTCCCCCTGTCGGAGCGCACTTAATGTATTCATAACAATACAGTCTGTGAAAGACTTCATCATGAAAGAAACGAGGGAGCGATGCTCACTCAACACATTCCTCGCTTTCTTATATCTGCTCGTGGCAGATTCAAGCACGAGTCGGTTGTGTCAGAAGAATATGTGAGTCACATGATCTCATCTGGCCCCACAATCTTTGTAATTCTTTCTTCAGATGAGCTTATTGCCAAGGCAGCGTTCAGTACACAGAGCAGTCGATAGGCTATTGATAAACAGCAGGAAAATAACCAATAATCAGAAAGGAGAGAAACAAGCAAAAGGATGAGCTGCCATGGGAAACAAGAGGGCCACACTGTAACCACACAAAGAAAGAGTGAAAAGATGAGCGCATGATGCAATCATCAGATATCACCTGTTTACATGCATTCAGAAATGAGACAAATAACAAAAGACAAAAGACTGCTTGACATGTTTCCCTCCATTATCGGAGTGTTGTCGAAACGTGACAGCGCGTTCTGTCACAGCATCAGGCATGTTGGAGGTTTTCAGTTCATTTAATCCACACGTGTCGAACTCCGGTCCTCGAGGGCCGCAGCCCTGCACGATTTGCACGTGTCCCTGCTTCCACACAGCTGATTGCAATGAGCAGCTCGTTGTCTGGCTTTGTGCTGAACTTGGTGATGAAGCATCAGGACATTCAGTGGCGGGAGACCTGGAAAACGTGCAGAACTTCGGCCCTCGAGGATCTGAGTTTGACACCCCTGATTTAATCTATTCAATCCAGAAGTGACTCTTCATGTTTATTGTCTTTCTCTCACGAGGCGACCACGTCACACAGATTAGATGTTGAAGAACAAAATAAAGCAGAATGTTAGCTACGCATGTCATGTTTCGAAAAATGCTGACGACCACCATTCTTATCAGTCCCAAGAAACGTTAATGTACCTCCAAGACTCTTTTTTTTCTGTGTGAGAAGATATTTCAGTCCGGTGCAGGAAGCGATCCAGGAGTCAACACTTCTGAGAGACAGTGCAAACAGTAATTTTAGAAGGCTTCAGATCATCCGTTTGATCCAACCGGGGAACTTGGTTTCTCTCAATTTGATTGCTTTGGCTGCTTAAGAAGAATATATTGCTGAATTACAAGATGGAAGTAACATAAGTCTGAGTTCATGAAGTCCTGCTGCATTATGCTGTAAAGTCAGGGCGTTGTCAATTTAATTAAAGCTTTGCCTACTTGTCATTGCATCGACAGCAGTGGCCTGGAGTGTTACTATAGTAACAAGTGCTATGGAGACACCATGTCTGATAACGGTGGCGCAACTTTGAGAAATGAACACAACGACAAACAACTCAGGTTGAAGCAGACATGATGAGTAGAAGATGGACCTGCTTCCCTGGTGTGTGCAGCTCATCAAAACCTTGACATTATCTTCAAACGTTTACACTCTCACTAATCAGTCATGGTAATAACATCACACCGTCCTTTCCTTTCATCAACCACACTGTCTATTTTTGTTACTAGAGACATTCATTAGAAATACGTATTAAATATTGATATGTGTACGAGACATGGTTTTAAGGCAGTGAGCTGTCCAGCTGTCATTTGTACGGTCAATTTGAGGAAAAGACATCGCGGAAAATAGCGGACATGTTGCTCTGATCTTTTAAAATGTGTATAATGTGCATCACTACTTATCACCGTGTAATTTTGTCGAAATCCAAATGATAGCAAAATATAGCGAATTATCGGCTCAAGTACACAACTCGCAACTGACTTCTGGTTTGTATTATGCCCAGTAACAAGCAACGTGATTGGTCAAATGATGCCATGTGTTCTATACCTCTTGAAAGATGGCCTCTGATTGGTTTGTAATTCTCTGACTCATCTTGGTGCTTTCAAATGCAGAAGCAGAGAGGAGGAATTTCCTTTCCAAAATGCTGAGGAGTTCTAGTGGCAGAATCCACACAGGTGGGACTAATTATATGGACCTATGATTGATCTAATTTTTTATTTCCAAAATGTTGACATGTGTTTGGATAACTGTCCATCATTCACGTTTTTCATTGAAGAATAAAATGTTCGTTTTTGTGAAAATGTTGATTTTGATATAAGTATTGACGATCATGCTTGTTCCTCGACCAGTTTAATCATGTGTGACTGTGACATACTAAGGTCTTGAGCAATGGGAAGCCTGCAGATAACAAAAACTAACAAGAGGAGAACAGAAACTATTTCACAGTTCAGAGTCTACAGGTGCCCAGTTTAGGGGTGCAGGTAGAAGCAATGTGAAACGAAAGGGCATACGTTAGGAGTGAGGGGAGACAGGTACAGGTAGAGGTACAGGTACAGTTACAGGTACAGGCGCAGATGCAAAATTGAATCGTTTTATATTATATGGTTAAGATATATATTATATGGTTTAGATCTCTGACCATCACAGGGACCCAAAGCTAAAATCTCTCCTCCTCCATAGTCGCCATGTGGCAGACTGAACTGAACTACCACATTTCCACTTGCATCTTGAAAATGGAACATAAATATTCTGTATCTCCCGTAGTGCACAGTCCTTTACAAGTCTTTTACGATTTAAACTCTAGATCACGGCACTTACTCTGGTTTTCTTCAAAACTTTACATAATAGTAACAAATCATTTGTTCTTCTTTTATTGTACTTAAGTAGTTAAATGTTTCATTTTTACTCTGTACATTGAAACACAATGTACACACTGTACCTTTTTCTCCTCAAATTCTTCAAATTGGCTCATAACTTACTTCAAACTCAACCAAATGAAAAGCACATAACTGAAGCAATACAAGATGTAAACAATATAAATACATATATACACATATATGTATATAAGACTATACAAGACAATTATTTAAGATTTAATGTACTTCAGGGACCACATACGGTCCAGCTTCCTCCTGAGTGAGCAGACTGGTCAAATATTGCTATAATAACCTTTAAATTTACACTTCAAAGTATTTCTTTGTTGTGTCACAATGTATGGAATGAAATGTCTATATTTTTACAAGATCAACAACTAGTACTGAAAATGATTACAATCTCAACATAAAGTCAATTTTAATAAAACATTCTGGTGCTAAATACAATGAAATGTAAAATAAAACTAGTACAAATCTTCTATAAGCTCCTTGCTTGGTGGGACCAGGTTGGAGCCTCTTGGTGGGTTTTGGCCCGGTTTAACTTCTCTGCGGTCGAACACGTGATCTGTGCTGCGGACTGCGCTGGCTCCAGAGAACAGTGAAGACGGTGACACAAGCACAACACAATCATTACCAACAGTTAACAAGCCTAATATAACTCAAAATAAAGACATTTGAAACACCGCCAACCCAACTCCCATAATGCATTGCAGTGATAAGCTCCGTGACGCTACAATATGTTTCGGTTAATCTAAAGTGTTAATCTCGCAAAATCAAGATGGTAAAACACCATTAGAGAAACTGAAACAATGATTCAATCACAGTCTCCAGACCCTCCCAACAACATATCTCTCATGCCATGGCAGCGCATCTCTTGTTTATGTTGGAAACACAGAAACACGGAGGAAATGAAAACAACTGTGACGGTGGAGCGTCTGCCGTGCTGAAACCACTCCTGCAGAGTTTCTGTGGTGCTTCTGTGGTCGCTCAGATGTTGGTGTGCAATCTTTTAAAAGCTGCTGTTTTTCTTCAAAAGAAAGTCATGAAAATGTCTCTCGTGCTGTCTGTAACCACCACCATCCAAATGACAAGCTAACTTTTTCTTTATTTGTCCAAAAACAATGGACGATGTTTACAGTGGAAAAAACATCTTTACAGTATGAGAGAAAAACACAACCTGACCTCAGCTTTCAGCGGACCGGTGCAAGAAATGTCCTTTTCCCAGCCCTGTTGCTTCCACATGCAACTCCAGAGAAAGACTTCCTTCATCCTTCTTCTTTGCTGTATTTTTACGGCAGTTGGCGGCCATTAAATGGAGCATTACTGCCCCCTATTGTTCAGGAGTGTGCCAGAGCGTAATATCTAGATCCTATTTATTAAACCCGTTGATTTGTAGAATGTGATCAGAGGATTTGGCCAATGGACGACACTATTAATTGTAAACTGGTGAACACCTTCCTTTCTGAATTCAGCTTCCACAACTGCCCTTTCTTCATTATACCTTGGACAATTTAATAAAACATGTATAACTGTCTCTTTAGTATGACATTGCTCACATGACCCTCCAAATCTGATAGCAAGCCCATCATCCTCCCAACCAGGTTGAAGCACAGCTCTTGTAGGATGTTGCTCATCATGACCTTTAAGTTTCGCCCACTCGTTGTCTATAAGCTGCTTCCTTCTCAGATCGAGAGGCAATTCTCTGGACAAAACCAACACGCCTGCAATAGGGGAGATGGTCCGTGTACCTTCCGGCCATTCGATTTTCGTTTTGATGTCGGAGAACGAAAAACCGGAAACCATCCGATTTTCGTTTTTCGATTTGATATTGGGAAACGAAAAACGGGAAACGGCTCGTCTCCTCGTTTTTAAATTGGAAATTGTGAATGCCATAAGATTTGTCTTTTCAGTAGAAAACTTGAATCTCCAGCCAGATCACCACTGGTCTACTTCAGTAATGGCTTCCTGAATTTTGTTTTTAACGCGCCCCAGATCTCTTCCTCTCTTTCACAACACCCCGTCATCTGCAAAGAAGGACCTTCCAATATCTGGACGAACGGTGGAAAACACATCATTAATCATCAAGGAGAACACTAAAGGACTAATCACAATTCCTTGCAGTGTGATTTTCAACCTCCGAACATCTGGATAACACACTCCGCACTTTAACTTGAATAGCTTCTAACTCATCTGAACGTTCTTCCCCCGACCCCCATTTGTCTCAGCTTTATTAAAAGCCCCTCCCTCCACTTCATGTCATAAGTCTTGTCTACATTAAAAAACACCGCCAACACGACCTCTCCATTTTTTGCAGCTTTCTTAATTTCATTTTCTAAGCATACTACCGAGTCCACAGTTCCTCTCCCTTTTCTAAAACCACTCTAATATCTTGATATAATGCCATTGTTTTTGGCAAAGTGCCTCAAGCTCTAACTGACCATTATTTCCATAACTTTACAGATATTTGATGTCAGCGCTATAGGTTTAGAATTACCAGGTTTAGACAGATCTTTGCCAGGTTTCCTTATTGGCACTATCACAGCCTCTTTCCATACTCCAGAGAGTCTTCTTTCCTCCCCCACCCTGTTATAAAGCCCAAGAAGGACTTTCACAGCCCTTTCCCCCAAGTGCCTTAACATTGCAATGTGATCTTTTCGAGGCACTGTGTTACCTGCCTTGCTAATTGCTCGACTCAGCTCCTCTAAAGAGAAAGGATGGTTAATGGGTTGCACGGCCATATCATCCACATTATCTAACAAGTTTACATACTGCCTAAAAGTCTGATCTCTACACCTTTTTCTTTCCTCAGATAAATTCCCAGACCCATGCACCTTCACAACGGCCATGACTAACATTTATGGCTTTTCCATATCTGTAAAAACCCGATTCCCATCATCCTCCAGCACTTGATAGCCCCATTCTCTATTATTTCCACAAATTCTCTTTATGATGCCCCAAACATTGCCAACCAGTGTTTTTCTTCCTATTTTATCACAGAAAAATTGCATCCAACTCGCTTTGCTTGTTTAATAGACTTCCTCACGACAGCTTGAGCTTTCTGATGTTGTCAAAATTGTGCGTTTTGTTTAAGTAATTTAAATGCTTTATTTCTCTCCTTGATTGCTGTTGTACACTCTTCTGTCCACCATGGAACTGCTGACCTCTTCATATTTCCTTTACTTTTAGAAATTGCACCTGAAGCGGACTGACGAATTTTGTCATACAATTTGTGATTTACCTCATCTTACCAATGCTTATTTCAGTAAATGTAATTCAGTCAGCTTGCTCAATAACCCATCTTCCTCCTCCACACCCAAGTACTTGCTCCTTCTCAATCTGCATTGAAGTTACAATTGGACAATGGTCACTGCCCATCGCCACTTCTTCCAAAATATCCCAGTTGCATTTATTTGCCAACTTACTGGACACCAAGGTGAGGTCCAACCTGGATAAATGCCCCGTGCAATTCAAGTCTAGTGCTACGACCATCATTCAAACTCAACAACTCCTTCTCATCTGAAAGAGCCTCCACCACCTACTCATTTGCATCTACTCGTACCCCACTCCATAAAGTGCTATGTGCGTTACCATATTATTTCACGCCTTTCTAATCCTTGCATGTGCAACATCTTATCTAACTCAGTGTAAAACAGAACGCCTCCGGAGGTCATTCGTCCAAACAGCTGTTAGGATATTTAACAACTCACTGTAAATGTCCTACATTCTTCTCATGTACCGTTTACATCTGCACTGAGTACATCTCAGTTTCTACCTATCAACACTGTGTGGATATCAATTCTGTCAATTTACTCTCTTTTTAGAGGATTTCTTTTCTTACTGGATTGTTTTATTTTGTATTTTTACTTATTCTATTTTCTGTGCTCTTTTTTGCTCTTGTTTAGATATTTACATATGTTGACATATTTTAATTCTTTAATTTGATCATTTCTGAACCTTTTTACCTTGAGCTGTTGTAAGTTTGTGTTTCCCCCCTGGGGAGGAATAAAGTTCTCTTCTATTCTCTTCTATTCTAACTCCATATTATGACATGGATTATAGAGATGAATCACAGCCAGTTCCTTATTTCTACACCACACCCCTACCACCAGAAACCCCTGCTCCCCACCCGTCCCTAAAACTCTATATAGTGTCCCACCTTTCACAAATGTCGCACAACTCCAACATTTCTACCCTTCCTATCTTGTCTTATAATGATATACTCCTGCGCAACAAAATCCAAATGAAGTTTCAGCCATGTTCCTTGTAGAGATACAACATCTGGTTTCTCTGTTGACCCTTTTATAAAGTGCTTAAACTCCTGCTCATTAGAAATAAGTGGCCGTGCATTCCATTGTAAGATTAGAAACATTAATACTATCAAGAAGCCCGTGCATCATTGCACAAAGTTCATCCATGATATCCTCCCATTTTAAACGTGCAATCCCGAGGTGACGAACTGCCGCTTTAACTATAATCTGACATTTCTGAGTCTTGGACTTCACACCAGCTGTAGCATTGACGGCATGAACAACAAAGGAATCCATCTTCTTCTTTTCCACAAAAAGCTCTTCTTTTGAGATTGCATCTGCCCTCGCAATAGGCACTACAGGGTAACGAGGTTGTCTTCGCATCTTTTTAACAGCTTCAGCATCACTTGCTATATTTTCCATCTTCACTCTGTATCTCAGCTCCTGTTTGAGCACCTGACACCCCCTGTAAGCAGCACTATGTACCTCAGAACAATTGCAGCACTTTGGTTGCACTCCAGCTTCATATCTATCATACTCGTGTTCTCCACTACACTGGGCACATCTTTGTTTTTGGTTACATGACAACACCACGTGGCCAAACTTCTGGCATTCAAAGCACCTCACAGGGTAACTCATCAGCACAGGCATAACCCTTCCCGGCAAAGCTTCTCCTTTAAACTCAAGCACCAGAGTCTCAGTGTCCTGTCTGATCCCATCCACCCATGATTTAATGTGATGAACGTTCAAAATGCTCTCTCCCCTCAGATTTGCCTTAATTTCTTCAATTCCTATATCCACAGGAACTCTGGTGGTGACATCTTTACGCCCCCTGGTCTTGTTTGACCCAACTGTATTTGCCCTTACTTCCTATACGCCACAAATAGTTTCCAACCTTAAGGTCTTAGCCACTTGCTCATGGGTAGTGCACCCCACTAACCGATTGTCATCCTGAAATACCTTTGCGAACGCAATACATCCAATTAATTTACTCAAGGTTTTTGCTTAAGAGGAGTAACTTTGCTCAATCCCCCCATTCTCTCGAAGAACACACTGAATCCACTCTGTATCTTGTTGATCAGAATCATCAGACCTGCTCTGCTCCTTCCTCTTCTTCTGTGTACCCCAGGCACCCCCACTCTCCCCCTCACTCTCATCGTCCATATGCCAATCAATATTACTCTCTGACACTCACAGAACAATTACTCCTCATCGCTTCCGATCTTTCTCTGGAGGAGGACACTGCCATTGTTCAGCTTGCTCAGACTGTTTAATTTAAACTTCAAACACCACGCCACGAGCTCCACAAGCGTCAGAACGTAACCCGGAACATGTGCTAGTCAGTCAGCTGCCCAGTCACACCTCCTCCATTCATACAGCTTCCAGCCCTGCTTTTTTTTTTTTTTTTTATTGAAAGAAAGACATTTTTAAATACAGTACAGTCATTCCAATGTGCTTTTATAGAGAAAATAGAAAAGCACAACATATCCACATGAGCAAGCAGGTGTGTTTGCGACTGTGGAAAGAAAAACTCCCTCTAACAGGGAGAAACTTTGTAGAAACCAGAGTCAGAGGTGGCGGCATTCTGCGGACCGGTTGGGGTGAAAGGATAGAGGAGAGGAGAGGAGAGGAGAGAAAGACTTGGTGGGGAGATACAAACAATACCCTTGTTAGTGCTACATAAATTTTTTTTCTTCTTTTTAATAGTACAGTAACCACAGTGATCTAAACATTTTCCAACTGCCATGAGATTAAACCAGCCTGAGCAGCAACAGAGCAAAAACCAAAGTAATCACAACAATTACAACAAAAGAAAAAACAAAAGGACATTAAAACAAACAAACAAACAAACAAAAACAGGAAGGGGAAAAAACAACAACAACAACAAAGCAAACAACAACTTAATTTTGATAATTAACAGAACAATCTCGTCAATGAGGAGTGGAAGTGGGAGTTCCAGCCCTGGGTTTAACGGGTAAAGCCCTCCCCCGGGTGTAGTCGACTTAAACCAGCTGATCATCAAGAAATGAACAAAAATATTCACATCCTCTTTAGAAATATACTTTTTCTCATAAAATAAACAGAAACATTTTTCAAAGCAAATCAGAAAATAATGTAACTCAAATAATTAAATTAATAATTAATCAAAATAACCATAACACATGATCTGAAACCCCGTGCTCGTGCGCTACATAATTGCGGAGTTAACCCCGCCCCTTCTTGCCTGTCAACGACTACGAGGCGTCATGTCACCGGTAAGTTATGTGTGTGTGGATGTTTGCGCAGGTGAAACGGAGAGCAGTCAGGTGTGCAGCCTCTAAATGAATGACGTAATGTGAGATGTGGAGGGGAGTGAGGAACTGTGTGGGACGTGTATGTTTGAGTGCTGCCTGCATGGACCGCTGCCCTTCACACTCTCTGCTGGGCGGTATAGCTCGGCGAGTGGAGCACTCGTCTCCCAATTGGAAGGTTGTAGATTCAATTCCCATCTCTGCCTGCTTACGTTCGGAAATGACCTATTTACCCACCAATGACCTGGAGAGTTTAACAGCACCGTATCAATTCACTAAAGCACTGTGAATGTACGTATAGGACGGTTACGGCATTGTATTGATCTGCCTTGTTACTGAAATGATTGTCAATTTGTGGAAGATCCAGACACTGGATATGACCTGCAAAGGCAGAGCAGCAGTGTCTTCAGGAGAGTGTGTGGCCTTTGGGAGGGGGTGTGGCTTTCAGGAGGGGGTGTGGCCTTCAGGAGGGGGGTGTCCTCCAGGAGAGGATGTGGCCTTCACAGTAACATAATGACACAAGTTACAATGACAATAGTTGTGCATGTGCATGTGTTTTGAAATGTTAAAGAGGTTTTTTCCTATTATGTAGCCACATTTTAAACGACAGTGTCAGTGAGAGACATCCTGCCACTCCCACACCACTGAATGTCTGAGGCCCGGCCTCCAACCCCAGGAGCCCCAATGCCCCCCCCCCCCCCACTCACCTAATCCCAACCTACACACACACCTACACCATAGCATATGCATACACACACAGACACACACACAAACACACACATACACACACACACACCAAAGCATCCGCACACTCATGCAGACACACATATACACAGACACACGCACATACATTTATTTGGTTGGGAGGGGGGGTGCCCCCCACTCCCCAGGCCGCCAGCCAGGCCCCCACCAGGCCACTACGGGATCTCATTCTCCACTAATCCGACCGTGAATAGGGAGGGAGAACCACTACCCAGCCCCCCCGGGGTGCATGACCCCCGTACTCCAGCCGCACTCACCCCGGAACATGGTGGGACCACAGCGGAGGTGCTGGGAGGACTGGGGGGAGGGGAGCCCCCCCCCCCCCTCCACCCTGTGGGGTGTTGGATGCATGTAGAGGTGTGTATTTGAGTTTTGAGTATTTGAGTTATGTTTTTAGTTCTAAGCACGCGCGTGACAGCCGCCATGCAAAGCGTTCAATGTGTCCAGTGTGTTGCTCAAAGACACTCTGGCACATGGCCGGGAGGGAAGTAATGTTTTTAGAAACGTACTAATGCAGATTCAATTTGCTTTTCAAATGAATTTCTATCACAGATCAAACTAACCATGTCAGTTCATAATAGTTCTTTATTAAAAAAAATAAATTGTGGGAAATTGTGTAGAAAAGGGCTAAAAAGAAATATCTGACAACCTTCAACGGAGTGTATACTTATATTCAACTGAAAGCCGTTTGGTGGTGAGCAATGAAAGCTACTGCTCCTTTCACACTTCAGAGAGCTCGAGTGCATCACGGTGGAATAATGAGGAACTTTCTGATGGAAACACAAATGGGATCAATATTGAAATGGTTCCAGTATGAAGTTTGCATCTTCTCTCTGAGCTTGCGCATCGTATCTTTGCTGTATTGGTCACAATGGAAGTGGAGTCATTACGATTCTTCATGTTGTATTTCTTTAGTGTTTGTAGATTTCAGAATTCAGTTTTTTTTCTACCACCCTGTGAGGACTGTATGTTTTTCTGAAACCAGGTATAGAGAGAAAGCCTCGCTTCAGTAGCTGCAAAAATTGTAACAAAAACAATGACAGACATATGCACATGAAAAGTGGGTATGATGTATGTTTTGCTTAGTGAAGACCGACATCTTGAATTAAATTATTGGCCACAACATCAAAGCCACATTGGCTTTGATATCTGTGTTGTCGATGGCAGATAATTGTGAGACCCCGAGCCCTTGTTTTCCTCGAGTAATCGTGAGGGAAAATTGAGATAAAACCAACACACGAGCCACATCAAACTCTGATGGTTTTACACACATACCTGTGATGAGGTTGTCCACCAGTGTGGTGGGGATGCAGAAGATCCCCACCAGCAGGTCACTGATTGCCAGGTTGAGGATGAAGAGGTTGGTGACCGTGCGCATGCGGCGGTTTTCCAGCACGATGACACAGACCATTATGTTTCCCGCCATGCACAGCAGGAAGATGAAGGCGTACGCTAGGATGTATGTGGCAGCGATGTACAGAGAGTGCTGGTAGTAAGGGGAAAAGGTGACGTTGGTGTAGTTGACGGCGCCGACCAGGCTGGTGTTGAAAAGGCCAGCTGTGACGGCTGATCCCTCCAACTCCTGCCGCCCCCCACCCATACTGTCCAGCATCTCCATTCCTCGGCCAGCACTGCAAGAGAAATGAAACCATAATGATCACTTGTCTTGATTGGACAATGCAATAAAGAACAGTGTGTGATTTGCTAGGAGTTTGAGGATTGTACTCGTTGGTGTGTGAGTTTAAATGTCTTCTCAGTGTCTGATTTCCATATTGTTTTCAAGGTTTGTGATGTTCTGGTCAGTTTCTCTGTTTTCATGATGAGTGATGTCACAGAATGTATTTTTATTCACTTTCCATCGTTTCAGTACATTTTTCTTCTGTATCTGTGTGAGAAAGAGAGTGTGTGTTTTCTCACAATTTCACTTGAACTCCATTCAAAGTACGAGTCCATACAACGACTTATGGGACGACGTTGTGCAAATTAGAGAAAACGAACCGCAGTTTTCTCATTAACAGTACTAACTCAGATTTGAGTTCTTTTCTGTTCAAAAAACGGAGACGCAACTGATTACTGCACAAATCTTGTTGCGTATTTGCAGACGAGACTATATTAGACAGTGAATTTGTGAAAACATGCATGTTAGATGAACTAAAGGTAGAATAAACCTATTTGAACTAGGCACGTTAAAGTCTGCAGAAATCCGGCAGCCTGAGAAGTGACGGGCTTTTTCCTCCCAAAAGGTCTGCAAGGAAGTACTCAAACAGGATTTCAGATTGTTCTGTGACATGTTTTGTAAAATAATATTTACAATATAGCAGGTGAACATTTTCTGTATGCACCGAAACTCCAGTAAACATTTTGTATTCATGGTTTATAGTGCTGCACTGAAGACCTGCAGGTAATAATAATAATAATTGTGTACCGTCATTCAAAGACAGAAAATTCCAGAAATGCTCGAGTTTTTCTGATTCGTCAACCCCAGTGACAATAAATAAAGAAAAGAGAAAATGACACAAGACAACTGTTAAGGTCTCACATCCACAAGCCTGACTTGCAATACAACTTTACACCACAAGAAGGTGTATCCAGTCAGAGAAACAAAAAAATTTATGAAACGGCCCATTTCTCCAAAAGTTAAGGAAACCCATTTTAAAGAAATTAATATTTATCCAACTGCAGTATTTCTCAAGAAAATATTTAAATTTGAAGTAAAACCCTGTACCTTTAATAATGAAGCCGACGAAACCCTTGAACACTAGTTTTTCATGTCCAGTTACTGAAACCTTTTTGACCGACCTAAGAAACCTGCTTGTTACTAGAAATGCACGATATTCCATCGTTTGATCTCTGTCGCATTCTTTTTTTTATATGAAATATTTAAGTAGGTCTGTCTCTGACATGATAAATATCAAATTACTTTTGGGCAAATATCATAAACGTTGCAGTAAATGGAGAGTTAATGAGCCTTCTTTTTACTGTTTTATAAATGATTTCAAGATCTATTTCTCTTGCCTGAAAAAGTTAACTTCAATTACAAATGCTAAAAAATTTTCAAAATGCTAAAAGATTTTCATACTTTTCAAAATCTTAATTATTTTAGTCCTCCTTACTTTCTTGGTGGTTGCTACTACGCCGAAGGACTCGCATTTCACATATATACTCTTCTAAAGTTATATAAACCTGTTGTGTTTTATACTAGTAAGAACGGCAGTAGCACTGCTGTCTGCCATATGTAGCTTCCGTGTGTATTTGTTTCGTAGAGACCGTGTTTATAACATTTTATTATTACACTGTATAGTGCCAAAGTTTTCTAATATGGGTGTTTTGAAAACAGGGACCCCCAAGTAAACAAGGAAGCTCCTCCACTTTCACATGGTGAATGAGGAAATATTTCTGAAGTCCAAATACAGCGCAAAAACTGAAGTAATCCATGTCTCCGTCTATTTCTTCGCCTTGACGTGGAAAGGCGGAAAACGAAACAAAGCAGCCAAGCTACTGCAACACGTTGAATTTGGGACGGCAGGACGATGCTCCTGCTGGAAAATCAACAAACATCTGTGGCTCAGCTCTGCTCATATAACGGCGCCGTATTATGATGTCATAACTGTGAGACGGAGCGAGAGGGGCGGGGGTGAGCGGAGGGAGAGGGGCGTCCCAAATCTAAGGGCTGAAACTGCTTTTGCCCTCGTTTTGGAGGCGGAGGGCTAAGGGGTAAGAATAGAATTGGGATTGCCCCTAAGCTTTAGTAAATAGAAAAGTCTTGAGTCTGGTCTTAAAAGTAGAGACTGTTACAGCCTCCCTAAAGCCACTGTTTCAGCGCACAGTACGTGGTGGAGCGGGGCATACCAGGAGGTTACGGTACGGCAAAGTGTACCCAGGACCAACTCTGTCTCTGGTCCCACCACAGAAAGTTCAGTAAAAATGTAGGCGGGGTTGTGAACGACTCAGAGACTCCAGCGAAGAATAAGGAAGCGGCCGGTGGCTGTCAAGTCGTTCTCTTGTGACTCAGGTTGAACTTTCTCATTGTGAACAGCAGCGTCCAGCTCCTGTTGAATCTCCTCCTGTTCCGGAGACGAGCGACACAACACCGCGCTCTTTTCACGACCTTGTTAAAAGACCACAATGTTGTGTCGCGCTGACGTTTCAATAAACTCACTTAACAAATCAACCAGCGAGCGCAAAGCGGCACATGTAAACAACAACAGAGGGGCCCAGGGTGATGAAATAATTCAATATTGTGGGCAAGTCAAGAGTGACGATCGTCGCGTCCAATCAGCAGACAGCGGCGCCGTTGCTCCTCCACACAGACCCGTTCCACGGTGCCCGGAACCTCAGCGGAGGGGGAGCAGAAAATGGTACCTGGTGGTCTGAGTCTCCTCTGCTCAAACCCTTTAGAACAGGGGATGACAACCTTTAATGCTCAAAGAGCCATTTGGTCCCAGTTCCCACTGAACACAACACCCAGAGAGCTGCAGACATTTTATTCTGACAGTCCCACAGGAAGACCATGCCAGGAGGACACGACACACAAAACCTTCTTCACTGCTGGTTGACAACTTACAACTAATAAACTCAACTACATGAACTAAGCAACAAAAACACAACACAATTATTACCAACACTACAAACCTAATATAACCCCCAATAATTACATTTAAAACACGTCAAACAGAAACTCCCATAATGCATTGCAGCTCTCAGCTCCTTTATTGCTAAACATTATTAAAATGGAAGATATATGTGGGAGATCTGGGATTGTTAGAACCATGAGTGTGAGTGGTGTGTCTTTATTGTCCTGTAGTTGTTGTGTAATTCACTAGACTGTTCCGTCACTCTCAACAAGTCTGTAATGAACCTCCTGGAACTGTGGGCTTTTACTGTGAAAGGTACAGGAAGCTCCCAGCTTCAGACACCAGTGGAGCCGCTGTCATGACCTGCAGCCACAATTCTACGTTCTTCATGCCATTATTGTTGTAATGACGTTACATCGCTGCGTCGTTCACGACCCGCCTACATTTTACCACTCTTGGTAGGGACTGCGCTCTGGGTGGCTTTGCCTCCTTACGTCCCTCCAGGATGAACTGCAGTGGGACGGAGGCTCAAGGAGCCGCAGTGGAGGGATGAAAGAGCTGCATGCGGCTCCGGAGCCGCGGGTTGCCGACCCCTGCTTTAGAAGATTTCCCAGGTCCATTGACATGAAAGAAAGATCCAGTCCAACACCCAGGGTCTCTGATGTTCGTTGTTGTACCTCCTTCCAGGATTTCTTTAAATTTGGGCAAGACCAGAATATATGGAAGCCGACCGTTCCACACTCCCTCCAGCAGAACACCTCTGAACCACTCCATTTTGACTTCTGGTTTGAGGTAGTAAAACAATCAAATAAGATTCTTCCAATTAAAATCCCACCCCAATAAGGAGTTTGTTGTTAAAGAAATATTTTTCCAGAGTTGTAGCCATATGTCACCTGAAATTACTATATTGGCTTCTTTCTCCCAGCGCTGTCTCAGATAATCCGTAGAGTTCTTATTGTTGGACATAAAACTTTTATATACTATCCTAGTAAGGCCTTTTGGGCTTTCAGATTCATATGCTATTATATTAGACAAAAATATTTGAATTATAGGTTAACTTTCTTTATGTCCATGAGTCTTAATTTCTTCTAATAAAGTAGCAGATCTGTATATGTGGGGAAAAGTCTTGTTTACCCAAATCATATTTTTGACAAAAATCTTCAAAATTAATTACGTTTCCACGCTCTGCGGCTGTTGTTGTGTTGGTGGCTGGTGCTTCTCTGTTGACACAGACATTAGCACCATCCTGTTTCTGTAAATATATCAGTAAGATTAATGGCTGCATTTAACTGGGCGCACCAAACACATAAGCAAGCTATTTGTGCTGTATGTACATAGACTTGTCGGGAAATGTCAACTCATGTGGAGAACAAACACCTGCCAGCAAAATCCAGAAGCAGACATTAGCACATATAGTGTCACTGGCTGGCTTCACACAGCGCATCAATCTGTCATCAGGGTTTCCTCTGGGAAGACTGAAGAAGACAGACGTTTTAACGCAGATTTGCTGATCTTTGTCACAAAACTGGCTTCTCCCTTGATAATTCATTAGCAACAGCATGGCTGTCACTCACAGTTTGTGGAGTGTTCACTTACGCAGATGTGCAGTGTGCGGAAAAATAAGCCTAACCCAAACCCTGAGCTTGAGCTGCAGAGCAGAGCAGAGGTTGATGCGAGAATCCATATTTGTGTTATGAATATTAAAAAGAAGAACTTTTCACTTCCGTGCACGAGGACATATTTTTCTTGTTTACAGAAGTATCAATACTTTTACTTCAGTATGGAAAGTGTGAACTTGTGAGTCTTATTTTATCTTAGTCCTTGTCTACACGACAATGCTGTTTCCTGTAACTACGTTGTTTTTGTCCGATCACCCACATGGCGCTGCGTTTTAGGAGCCTGCAAGCAGTGTTGACTTGAGAAAGGGTTCCAGAGGTTCCAGTGTCACAGCAGCAGCAGAGCAGGCTAGGAGCATAAAACCACACATACTGCAGGATAGGAGAATACAAATAAGAAAATCACACAGTGCACAATAACATTTGGCAAAAATATAGTAACAGAAAGTGAATCCACAAACAGGGTTAGAAAAGGGCCAGTAACTTAAATATGTATGAGTACTATCATGCACACAGTGCATATCAAGATGGACATGTTATTGCACAGTAAATAAATAAATTACTGCACAGAGGTAGAAGGAATTGTCCGGTTTGTGGTTGTATTTTGTGATCTACTGGGAGCAGCTTGGTTAAACAGTCTGACTGCAGCAGGAAGGAAGGAGCTGCAGTATCTCTCCTTCAGATACAACGCGTGGTGAAGCCTGTCACTGAAGGAGCTGCTCAGTGCTGGAACAGTGCCATACAGTGGGTGGAAGACGTTCTTCATCACAACTTCGTCAGAATTCTGACTTTTAAACTCAGAATTCTGGGTCCCTGTAGGGAACCAACTTCAGTGGGCTGCCAGTGACCCTCGTGCACCCAATCCAGAGAATGTGTTAACCATCACCATACATTATGCTAACACTTTACATGATATGATCATCACTTTCTCTGATGAACAGGTCTTAAACAAAGCAGTGAATGTAAAATGCATTTTTCCAGACAACACTGAAGAGGCAGGAAGCAGATCTGGGGTCATGAGGGGTGTTCTCAGCTGCCTCTGGCATGAATTTTACAAACGATGTGCACTTGGCACAGCAGTGAAAGTTCCCTTCATTCGACATGATTTTCCTGCTGGAACATGGAAAGCTGTTGGTAGAAACCTTTCTAAAGGTTCCCAAGACTGTCAAGACCTACCAAACAAACTTGCACTCCCCCTTCCTTGAACAAGTACTTCATAACTGTGAGTACTGTGACCGGACATTGCCTTTTCTACAGTTTGTAGGCGGGGAAGGATGTCTTGTCTTGACGCAAACAATTAGTGATTTCTCCACAGTTGACAGGAGATGCTTTAAATGCTTGGTCACATTCACCCATTCACACGCCAGTGTCGACTTTGGGTTCAGGAACCTTCGACACATTGGAGGAATAATTAACCTTTCGGACTGAAAGACGGCGTCGTCACAGCCACGCCAAGCAGAAGGAGGATTTCAGATCATAACAACGTTTTCAAGTGAAACAACAACGGAGCTCGGAGCCACTGACCATACAACTTTTTGAAAATTGCTTCCAAGGTGGAACTTTCCGCAAACGTTCTGACTCCGTCTCCATGGAAACGAGGGAAAATGCGACTTTTCGAAAGTGTTGCCACGCCACCCGTGCACAGCACGGCTGTAATAAACACTTCTTTTGCATTGCGCAAGTCAATGACAATGACAACAATGGCCGCCTTGTTAGAGTTGACAGCCACTGCAATAGCAATCCAACTTCACCCGTTCATAAAAAATGCCCCTGTATACTCTCTTAATTAATGTGTGTGCATGTGTGTGTGAATTCATGACAAAAACAAACAACAGCACCCACTAGTGGCCCAATATAAAAAAGTTTTCTGTGTTTCTTCCATTTCCATGTAAAAGTACATAATTTTTAAAACTTTCAAAAAATGTGAAATCAATTCCTTGAAACTTGTGAATGGGCCACGGTAGTAATATCTTTCATTGACTAAAACAGTACTACACTGTATTATAGAGTCGCTTCTCCTTCAGCAGGTTTATTTATGCTGTGTTGTGGTCGTGCACCTGAAGGCATCAAACTGAGGCTGGCTAATCCCAGCTCTCCCTGAGGACAACGGGAATGTCAAACTCAGGAGCTAAAAGCAAAGCATGACATTCCATGTGAAAGTGATATGAAAACACACAGATAAAAAAAACAAACTATACAAAACAAAACAACAAAAAAGACAAGGCAGTGAGTACTTTGTTAATTGTTAGTAAAGCATCTAATTTCTACATACACACACCCACGTCATACACCTACACTGCTTCAATAGGCCCCAGAGAGTGTTCAAGTTTCCAAACACACACACTTCCACACACATGGGAATGATATAGTAATAAAGAAGATTTCATTCTGTTTCATTAAAAATATTAAATGCATTCTGTGGAAATCAGCTCTAACTGTATGTCTTTCTAAATGTGATAAATGGCTTGTTCAAAGAATGTATAATTACTAAAGAGATATCGACACAATAATGTGAAAGACAATGCAGGTGTCTGACTCTGCAGAATTATTTATTTCACTCATATTTGGTTTTGGGTCATCAGGAGATGAGGGCTGCATTGTACCAGTTATTCTTTTTTAATGAATGCCATAACCTTTCTATGACCGTAGGTGTCACCCAACCAGTAAGTGAAACTGAAATCAAGCTACTGTCACATCATTGATAAAATAAAATGCCACTTTCAGCAATCATACACTGATAATCCTGCTATTTAGGTCTTGAGTGTCAGGAAGTTGATTAAAGAAAACAAAAACAAAAAACCCTCACACTCATCGATGATTAACCGGATGATTAATCGATGTGATGCATGTGACGGCTGCACGGTGGTTAACAGTGGTGCAGGGGTTCTTCCTGTGTTTTCACTGTTTTCTGCAATGACTGGGAATCTTTATAATTAGCAACCTTTTGATTTATTTGGCTCAGTTAGAGTTACTTGCCCACGATTGACAGAGATGTGTCGGTTGCTTGACAAATTCTTCATTGTTACAAGAAGCATTTTTGATGGATTCCAATCAAAGGTGGAGCATCAACACTGAAAACAAGACCAAGGCTGTGGTCACACCTGCCATGTTTTATGTGAATGCATTTTCAGTTCTGCCTATTTGTAGAAGGATGAATACTGGAAATGGAACTCTGTCAGCAGATCAAGAATGTGTGAAAGGTGATTGTTGTATGTCTTATGAATAGGCTACATTCATCTATAAACAACTGTATCACAAATAAAAAATGTGACCAATCTCAGAATGCTATTACTTTCAGTTTTTCTGTGAGCATCACACTTATATCCCTTTAATCAATACTTTTATTGATCAACACATTTTAGTAGTATAGGATGCCAATCATTGAACATTCAGCCATAAAATAATTGAATTACAAAGGATTACATTTTCTGGATATTCCAGCAGCTCATAGCATGATGACTAAAAGCAGCATCACCAAATGTTTCAGTTTGGTTTTGAGGAATAACAACTGAAATGAAGAAAATAATCATATTTATCACTCATATTGTTGAGGGACTTCTGAAAATAACACTCCATAAATACATTTAAAATTGTCGTGCAAAATCTTGAGTAGTTCAGGCAATCCAAATATCTGTTGGATTAAAATGCTATCATGATAATCATTTGCATGCATTTAACTCATTCATTAAATATGAACAATATCACCATGGCAGTGGTCACCTTCTTCTTTCTAAATGTCACTCTGTGCATCAGGTGAAAGTCAATCTTTGCCTAAAATCCAGTCTGGTTCAGATAAACACAATAACCTGGCTGGACTTTATGGAAACTTACTATGATTTTTCAGACTCTATTAGGTTTCATGCATTCATTCATTCTTTCATTCATTTTGCCATGATTGATGTAATCCTTTTAAATGTGTGACTTTCTGCAGCTTTGTGATGAAGTGGAGGCCATTGCTCTAGAGAATGAATGTGCCAAAATTATATAAATAAATACACCACTAAGGAAACAATTAAATGTTCCAATAATTAATTAAAATTGGAATTAAATACATAAATATTTAATTAAATACGTCATTTATTAGTTTTATGTAAAATAAACTAAATAAATAATAAAGAATAATAATTATTTCACTCTTTAATTAAATATTTCATGGTTTGGTGTTGTACTGCTTCATGAATATATTTTATCAGTCAAACCCATTGCTTTGGTCTGAAGAGTTTCAAAACATGACAGCTCTGCACAAACATTAAAAAGCCTTTTTCTGAGATGAGCTACCGCAACAAGACACCCAAACGTCACCAAGTAAACAACGGGAATGGATTTTACAGTTTCAACAGTTATACTGAACAAAAACAGAAATGCAACACTTTTTGGTTTTGCTTCCATTTTTCATGCACTGAACTCAAAGATGTAAAACCTTTTCTAGATACTCAAAAGACCTATTTCTGTCAAATATTGTTCACAAATCTGTCTAAATCTGTGTTAGTGAGCACTTCTCCTTTGCTGAGCTAGTCATCCCAGCTCGCAGGGGAGGCATATCAAGATGCTGATTAGATACCATGATTATTGCACAGGTGTGCCTCAGAGTGGCCACAAGGGTCACTCATGTCTTTTGTGTTTATAGAAAACGTTTTACATCTTTGAGTTCAGTTCATGAGAAATAGGAGCAAAAACAAAAGTGTTCAAGCGTTTAAAAGCGTTTATATTGTGTCCCGTGTAAATTACCGGAGGATCTACAGGAACTTTTCCAGGAAAATCGAATTTATTGAAATGCTGCTAGTGTTCATGCAGACCGTGGACATAGTAAATAGCTCTTCTGCACAAGAAGACGGACAACAACAACAACAATAACGGCTTCCAGAGTGGCATGACTCCAAGTCTATAATCTCCTGGTATTAAGTAGTTTTATAGTTGAGAATCACCCTTGATGGCAAAGCAACTTTAGGGTTAGGGTTAGGACCAACTTTAATGCTCAAAGAGCCATTTGGTCCCGTTTTCCACTGAACACAAGCCCCAGAGAGTCACATGCATTTTATTCTGACAGTCCCACAGGAAGACCATGCCAGGAGGACACGACGCACAAAACCTTCTTCACTGCTGGTTGACAACTTACAACTAATAAACTAAACTACATGAACAAAGCAACAAAAACACAACACAATTATTACCAACACTACAAACCTAACATAACCCCCAATTACTACATTTAAAACACGACAAACAGAAACTCCCATAATGCATTGCAGCAATCGGCTCCTTTATTGCTACACAATATTAAAATGGAAGATAAATGTGGGAGATGTGGGATTGTTAGAACCATGAGTGTGAGTGGTGTGTCTTTAATGTCCTGTAGTTGTTGTGTAATTCACTATTATTTGCCGTCACTCTCAACAAGTCTGCAATGAACCTCCCGGAATTGTCGGCGCTCCGCAGCGCAGCAGTTTTACTGTGAAAGGTACAGGAAGCTCCCAGCTTCAGACACCAGTTGAGCCGTGGAGCTGCGGCTCCGGCTGTCATGACCTGCAGCCGCAATTCTACGTTCTTCATGCCATTATTGTTGTAATGACGTTACATCGCTGCGTCGTTCACAACCCACCTACATTTTACCACTCTTTGTAGGGACTGCGCTCTGGGTGGCTTTGCCTCCTTACGTCCCTCCGGGATGAACTGCAGTGGGACGGAGGCTCAAGGAGCCGCAGTGGAGGGACCAAAGAGCCGCATGCGGCTCCGGAGCCGCGGGTTGCCGACCCCTGGTCTATACAAAGGTCCCTGTACTCATCACTATTAATATCCATACATGTGTGAGTGGGGAGACGGTGATCCACTGAGCTGGAGGGGTGGAGGTGCAGGTATTTGTCCAGGACGGAAAACAAGCCAACTGGGCCACTG
Source organism: Blennius ocellaris (assembly GCF_963422515.1). Taxonomy (NCBI): domain Eukaryota; kingdom Metazoa; phylum Chordata; class Actinopteri; order Blenniiformes; family Blenniidae; genus Blennius; species Blennius ocellaris. The sequence continues at coordinate 26,069,263 of NC_137656.1, read as the reverse complement.
CTCATCACTGTTGTCAATCGGCCCCACAACAGTTGTATGGTTGACGGTGTTGCAACTGAGGGTGGCGGGCGTACAGTGTCTATATAAAGCTGGACCCAGATCACAGCCCTGAGGAACACCGGTGTTGAGGATGACGGTGGATGATGTGGAGGTGCTCATCCTGACCTGCATGTTAGTCAGGAAGTCCTTGACCCACAGACAGAGGAAAGCAAACAGTTGCAATGACTGCAGCTCATTGATCAGTCAGCTGACGGAATTTAATGTGAGATGAAATCGAGTTCTCAGTGTGGCCGAGAGTGTTATGGAGGGTGGTGGCGATGGCGATGGCGTCATCTGTGGATCTGTTGGATCTTCAGGCGAACTAATGTTGGTTGAAGCAAGGTAGAATATTGGCCTAAACATCAGCCATCGTACATCAACACACCTCTCCATATGGTTCACAGTGTCTAATGGTTGAAAGTGTTGGTGAATACTGCTGGGTGGATGTTGTCTCCCCCTCCCTGATTCTCCATCCGGTCTTGGTGCTTTGCTTGTGTCGATGACACGCAGGATGTCGGACGATGTTGGAGGACGGGGGGATGATTATACTGTTTTGGTGTCTAATGGGTGTCCTCTGCCTGCCTGCTCTGCTCGTTAAAGCGAAAGAAAACGATGGTAAACTGGTCTGGTAGAGAAGTGTGTGGGAGGTCGTGGCATTGTGGACGCAGGCAATCCAATCATTGTTTCTGAAGCCTGACTTTTAGACATGCTGTGACTGGAAAACGACTGGCCAGTTTTTCAGCTTGCTATTGCAGAGTAACCCAATAACCTCACCACACAGTATAAATTCCATGCCTGATGGGGGATTCTCACAGCAGTGAGGGAGCAAGGGGCAATAGACTGTAGATTTTGTTGTTTCTAAAATCTAATTTTTTTCCTTCTCTCGGTTCAATGAACATTTCCATTGCACATTCCTGTGACTGATTTAATTATTGTGACTTTGTCATTTAAATCTTCAAATATGTTGTGATGTAATGTTGATGTCCTGTATTTGAACAAGACAGATTTGGTAGCCTCAAACAACCTGCTGCTCCCTTTAAGAACCAAAAGCATCACGCTAGTCTTTGATGATTATTCCTCACAATGTTAACTTAAAACAATAGACATGATAAAACCATTAAAGGCAAAATGTACCAGACAAGAATGCATAATCTGTGTGAAACAATATATTTATTACACTACTAATACTAATTTCTACTCAAGTTGGGTTTGTTTGTGAAATTCCTCGAGTTATTCGAGTAATTTGATAACTTAAATGTCTCGAGGCAAAATTCTCTGATTCGATGCTTCATTTTAAGCCACTTCCGCTTTTGATGACGTCGTGTCCGCGGAAAGCGTGCCATGCAAAATGGAGAAGGAGGCCAACGGAGATAAGCGACAGGGAGAGCAAAGAAAGCGACGTAAACTGTCGAAAGTGTGGGACCATTATAAACTAAACTGGCACAAAACAGTACAATGCGTGCACTGCAAAACAGAATGAGCTTTCCATAACAGTACTTCTTCAATGCTGCAACACCTGAGCCGAAAGTGTACGCATGGAGCCGTCGGAGCGGACCCAACAGGTAGGTCTGACGTTGATGTCACATTCACGAAACTATTTACTTTAGACCAGTGATTGCTGGTGTAGATTATGGCAGGTACAGAATATAAATGTAGCTGACTCATGTCTGATTAAAAGGGAAAATAATTAAGTGAAGTGTTGTTAGAAAATTACACAGAAAATAAAATGCGACAGTTACTTTAAGCTTCATTCACGTTTTTATTATGATTGTGCTATGTTATGTTTTGGACTCCATTTGTTGTGCTTCCCTCCCCCTTTTTTGTTTTCTCAGCAGAGCAGTGTGTGGCTGCCTGCTCCTGGTGCTGCAGACTGGGACACCTGCAACTGGTCTGCTAACCAACCCCTGTTAAGCCTGAGGAGCCCAGCACTACTAATCACTACTGATTGTTTCTTCCTGTTCAGTCCTCCTGGTGGCTCAGTCCTCGTGTTCTGGTGTTTCCTGCTCCAGTGAAGATCTTCAGCTCCCTGCCTCCTCTGCCTGCTCTAGACCTGTTTTTGATTAAATCTTTAAACTCGCCCTCTGCCTCTGTCTCTGCTTTGGGTTCGACAAGTTAAACCTAACAGTGCCACACACCACTCATTTGTGCATGCTCTCTCTCTCTCTCTTAATCTCTCTCTCTCTCTCGCTCTCTCTCGCTCTCGCTCTCTCTCTCAAACAGAGACAGTTAATTATAAACAAAAGCCAGGCATCCAGGCTGATGTACTCGCTGCACACTGTACACCTCACTCATGCACATGCATGCAAATTCTTTCTTCACACACACACACACACACACACACACACACACACACACACACACACACACACACACACACACACACACACACACACACACACACACCGGAGGTTGTCAGACGTGGTCATTGTTTATTTGTTTAGGTTTATTATTTTAAAGACAATATATTGGGTTCATTCATTTTAAGTGTACTGCAGAGAGTAGGGTCATCAGTTGCAGATCACACCGTAATATGTACATTAGCCATTAATTTAGGCCTAGTAATCAATGAATAAATAACAATATTATTATATTCTACTACTTCTTTACTTCCCAGTAAATCACAGAGTGGTACTTTGGACAGCTTCGTAAAGAGGGCTCCATGTTCAACTGCACAAGCTGCTGAGTTCACAGACAGCATTGTGGACATGATTGTCACAGACATGCGTCCACTGTCCATGGTGGAGGATGAAGAATTCCAGAAGATGATCTCCACTTTGAATCCAAACTATGCGCTTCCTTCAAGAACCTACTTCATGAAAATGATGGAGAAAAAGTATGAGGGCATTAAAGGCAAGTTTAAAAAAAACATGCTAAAAGAGACCGACAGCATCGCTCTCACAACCAACATCTGGACAAGCATGGCTACTGAAGCACATCTGGGTGTGATGTGCCACTTTGTAGGGGAGGACTGGGTAATGGAGTCCCACAGCCTGACAACAATGCCCCTTGAAGAGAGACACACAGCTGCAAATATTACAGAGCGGGTTGAGGATATTGCAATATTTGACGTTCCACCAGAGAAAATCAATCCTGGACCAACAACAGCTAAGATTTTTAGTGGAAAAAATGGATGGGCATCAATGCGATGTGTGGGGCACGTGCTGCACTTGGTGGTGTACGGCGCTCTGAAGAAAAACCAGGCTATCTCTCAGTGTGTAGCTGATTCCTTGATGAACACTTTGAGAAGAGCATGCTAGTATGCACCAAACTAAAGGATCAAAGCAGCAGCAAATGGGCACACCATAACACATGCTGATGTAAGATGTAAGTACTCACTGGAACAGCACTTTCCACATGGTGTCCAGGCTGCTGGAACAGAGATGGCCAGTCACTGCTGTATTATCTGACCCAGCAGTGATGCCAAGAGGAAAACACTACCTTGATCTCAAGCCTGAACAGTGGATGTGATTCAGGAGCTGAACAAGGCCCTTGAGCCATTTGAAGGAGCAACTGTCAAGAATACGTTACCCTCTCTGCACTTCGACAGCTTGTGCAACATCTCAAGAGGTCCATACAAACCCCAGCCTGTGAGACTGCACCAGTCAAGTCATACCAAACTGATGTGACAGAACAGATCACAACAAGATGGCAAGGACTCTCTGTGCTTCAACCTGAATCAAACCATATTCTACTTGCTGCTGCTTTAGATCCCAGGTTTAGGAAACTTAAGTTCCTATCTCCTGACAAAGTTTTCAAGGTCCAAAGCACAGTACAAATCATGGCACTTGTTGCCAAAAAGGAAGCGAGGCAGATAGAATGCAAGTGAAATTGGGTGTCCCAGCACAGCACATGACAAGCCAGTAACACATGAAAGGGATGCTAAATCATTGCTCGAAAAGACACTGGGGTCATCAGACTTAAGCGCCAGTGATGAAGAGGATGAGGAGCAGCAGTTGAGACAAACTTTCCAGAAGCAGGTTTTGATGAACTTTGGAGAACAAGCAGGAGAATCCGCTGGCATGGTGGAAAGCCGGGAATATTGCATCAGAACGCAGGGCGAGCCTCAGTTCTGAGCATGTTGATATGCTAACTTTCCTTCATTGCAACCTTTAAAGAGCTGAGCATGCGCACACACACACATACACACACACACACACACACACACACACACACACACACACACACACACACACACACACACACACACACACACACACACACACACACACACACACACACACACACACACACACACACACACACACCACACACACACAGACACGTGTGGAGAAAGACATTTTAATGTTTATTATTATTATGCCTCAGTTTTGTCATTTAATTTCTATTTATTCCTTCTTAAAAAGTAATGTGAAATTACTGTAACTATTGCTTTTTTTTGCACTTTAGAAAAAAACAAGAAGAGTGTAATGTGGCAATATGTTTAAGTTTTTTTGTCATCTTAAAAATCCAGAATATGCCAGTGACCCTTCAATTCACTCTTGTCTTTCTTTAAAGATGCCGCCACCAGTGCAGTTATGTTAGATCATAAAAAGGCCATGAAAAGGTTTATCTTAAGAGGAATTGTATTGGTTGTTCATTTAACTGACGATGCAAATTACAAAATAAACTAATCAACCCTGGAAAGTTACAATACAGACGTAGATCACTTTTACTGGAAGTGATTTGAAATGGATTTCTCCAAATAGAATGCCAAACTTTACCTGTGGAGTAGAAACTTGGCGACTGAAGCATCAGTGGGAAGCCCAGCCTGGGCTTTCAGCGCCATTGTGTGAAACAATCTCCCAAAAACACTCTGGTCTTGTTTCTCTCTTCCCAAGCTTTTCTCTTCTTCTCACACACTTTGAAGACACTTTTTCTCTTGCGACCCTCTGCCATTTTCAAAGTACCCGGTGAGAACACCACACACTCATCCCTACATGAAACAGCATTGAAACATTACTAAATACAATGTTTTGATCGGATTCATGTATTTATATATCATTGTTTTCTAACTGTCGACAGTACCAGAAGCAGTTGTTGCTTATTATTATGCATCATTAAGAAGAACAAATTAACATTTGCCACCTACACTTCAGGTTTAGCTCTCTGCTTCTCTCAATTATCAGCCACACATTCCAGTCATACACTCATTCTTGTCTATGAAACTTCCCTTTCTTCACCATGCCTCTTGGTGTTAGTATTACTAAAATGAATGTGGCAACTTCTTGCAAACTTGACAAGATGAATGCATCCAATTTTCTTATTCTGGCAACACGTCAAAGTCAGAGATCATACTGCACTATAAAAATAACTATCTTGATGAGAAGAAATGTATTCATGACGAACTCTCACTGGCCTCCATCAAGTCAGACATGTTGACAATGACCACGTACTGGAAAATAGGCACGCCACGGAGCAACTAGCTGAGCAGATGCTCAGCCGGGAAATTAATAAGTTGCCAGGTGGCCTCGGTAAACACGGAACCAAGCAATTACATCATGGAACACAACATACATGCACACATTGCAGACATGCATGTGTAACCTTTGACAACTTATAGAGAGACTTTAAAGCAATATGTTTGTATACCGTGGCGTCTTCTTCACCTGCAACTGATCTCTAAAAGGGACTGAAACATTTCGATCAGGAGTGTCCAACATAAGGTCCTTGATCCAAAACCGGCCTGCAAGTGGCTCCGACCCGGGAAAACCACCAAGTAAATTGTAAGAGATTTCAAAGAAATCTGTGATTAAACACATTTCTTCACAACACATAACACAACAAAACTTGAGCCTCATCGCCGTGCTGTCAGGGCAAGTTTGTAAAAACATGCGTCACAGTACATCTACCGAAGGCTTTGAAATTTTGCTGTATTAATTGTTTGGTTTTTGTAAAAATACAGACATTTTCTTCATGCACACTCTGCGCCACAACAAAGGAAAACTTTCAAGTTTAAATTTGAAGGTTATCATGGCAGTATTCCTCCAATCAAGATTTAATTGAGCTGTATGTGACTCCTGAACGACAATGTGTGACACGCCTGATTTAATTGTCTTACATCATCGAGTGACCCATCCTCGTGAATTCACCATGCAGTAGGTAAGCCTATAATGTAAACTTTAGTGTGGACCGATGTGCCTTCACGTGATTTAAAACTGTGATCACATCACTCGGTGCACTTCAATTGGTTCTCAACGTCGAAAAGGTTGATGATCCCCTCTCTCAATGGCATTCACTACATTTCAATTACATTTAATTCAATTGTACTTCCTTTTATTTTATGTTTTCATCACCATGGTTTTGTTATCGCTCTGAGGTACATTTGACATTTGAAAGAATCATTGATTAACACTACAGCTCTTTACCCTCTTTCGCTCATCTCATATTAAAATATTGGGCTCATAACTAACTGCATAAACACACGAGGCCTTTAAGCAATTTAGTGTCTTAATGATCATTTCCAGCTCAGCATAGGTAAATGGGCTTTATTCATTTAAACTGCACATCTCCAATATTAATTCCATTTCAAACATCATATTTTCAATGATAACCTTATTTTCTCTTTTTATTTAATCACAACATTCAAGGAAACATCGACAATCCTGCAGCATTACAGAAATGGAACACCTGAGCACTGCTTTGTAAATTGTAGTATCATCAGTATGCAGCGAGTACATCAGCCTGGATGCCTGGCTTGTGTTTATAATTAACTGTCTTTGTTTGCGAGAGAGATAGAGAGAGACAGACAGACCGACCGACCGACAGAGCGTGTGTGAGTGCAGGAGGGAAGGGAAAATATATCAGTTAGACACCATTGCAACAGCATATTCACTAATCTAATTGTTCTGGGTATATTACTCCTGTCAAACAAAGAATGCCATTTGAAACAGTGAGTTAGGGTGATTACTTTTGGATTAATTCATATGGTATTTTTTGGAATCATTAATATTAAAATAAATATTACCACTCAAAATTAACATCCACCTCTTTCATTTCATCTCGATGCCGGCTCTGTGGTCAACAATGAGATGTGGTTAATAATGAGTTTAGTCTCTCTATTCTCACTAGTTAGGTCCCGAGAAAAAATATGAATGTGGTCATTAGGGGGTCTTTTATTTCTATACTGAGCTTGTGGTTTAAATACTGCATCTTGTTCAACATACGTCACCGTGGTAACGCACTTCAATGAAAACCTGAACACCTTGTTAGCCCTGCAATTACAACCCTAATCCTAATCCTGCAATGCAATAGAAGATTTGGTCCATGGAAAAGATTCAGTGACAGACTTTTGGTGAATTGTGCTGGAATTACTGTGCACATTGTCGCACAAAGCCATAATGCACCGATGGGCTGTTCGGGAAAAAAAACTCCATCTAATTAATTTAACATAATGACCTGATTAGCTTTAGGTTATTCTTCTCCAATAGAAATACAAGCAGTGTTTTCTTTATTTCAAATTATAATATGAATGCAGGTCCACAACATAACATCCCAGTGTCACAGCAGTTTGTGAAATGGTCACAAAATGTAATATTGATTAATACTGATTCCTGTTCTGTGACACGTTTTGCCCCTTTTTTCATGTCACACATAACAAATCTCAAACTGACACATCTCAATTGGACTTTTGTGCCTGGGTCACACTTTTTTCCCTTTCTTTCCCTCTTCGGCAGCATATATATGCTGTGGTGTTTTGCTTTTCTCCCAACAACCAGGCATTAACTAATTTTACTGCACACTGTAAAAACAAAGATTTACCCATTAGTCATGATGACTTCCAATTTATTGTCAGAATGACAACTGAAAAGTGAAATTGTTGTGATAACTCAAGACGTCATGTTCATGTTGTGTTAACTAATGAACATTTTCAAACTTAAAAAAGCATTTCCATTGAAATTCGGAATGGTAGTCATAATGACGGACGATAATAGTTTCATCTCATTGGATGTTTCTGACTAAGTCATTACGTTGTACGTGCTTTGCAAACAAAACTGTTTCTTCTTTCCTTATTGAGACATTTTGGATTATCAGCTAACTTCGATTTTGGTAAGGCTAACGAAAAGCTTGACACTACGTAAATCAAAATGCAAGAAAATGAGCGAGGGGTTATATTTGCTTTAATAATTACAATTACCTATATTTTTTCCGACTACAAGTTATTTATACCTTTTATACGAAGGTCAAATATAAAAAGAAAAAACTATTTACCATGACAAGTGAGAACATAGAAACTTAACCTTATTTTCATCTTGTTTAATTATTCTTCAGAACACATTGAAGCCAAACTCAAGGCGTGCTGCGTCGTGCCCACCGGAGGGCCGGACGAGCCTAGCTTGCAGCTCAGAGCTCTGTGGAAGCTTCCAGATGATAATGAATGTTTCCTGAATATTAATGATGAAATTCGTTTTTGCCTTAAAAGTGTTGCAGCTCACCAAGTCAGTGAAAGCTGACTTTGGTTTGTCTTGAAGCCAATCCTCCAGTAATTCCATTACTAAAATACCTCGTTGTAAAGATAATTGCAGGCCACAGATAATTGATATGAGGGCCAGATTGAATTATCTTTGACCTGCATGACAACATGTATTTACAGTTATTGGTATCCCACTGAGATAGGGTGAGGAGCTCAGTCACCCTTAGAGATAGGGTGAGGAGCTCAGTCACCCTTAGAGATAGGGTGAGGAGCTCAGTCACCCTTAGAGATAGGGTGAGGAGCTCAGTCACCCTTAGAGATAGGGTGAGGAGCTCAGTCACCCTTAGAGATAGGGGGAGGAGCTCAGTCATCAGGGAGGAGCTCGGAGTAGAGCCGCTGCTCCTCCACATCCAGAGGAGCCAGCTGAGGTGGTTCGGGCACCTGTTTCGGATGGACGCCTCCCCAGGGAGGTGTTCCGGGCATGTCCCTCCGGTAGGAGGCCTCGGGGCAGACCCAGGACACCTGGAGGGACTATATCTCTCTATGGCCTGGGAACGCCTTGGGGTGCCACTGGAAGACCTGGAGGAAGTGTCTGGGGTGAGGGAAGTCCGGGCAACTCTGCTCAGACTGCTGCCTCCGCGACCCGGCCCTGGATAAGTGGCAGAAAATGGATGGATGGATGGATGGTATCCCACTGATATATATTGTGTGCACTATTATACTAAAAATCCCACAATGCACCACCTGTGCTTCGGCGAAAAAATAAAAGGAAAAAAAAGCTGCAAACGAGGTGCTGACTTCACCAGAGGAGTTGCCGATTTTGAAGCCCAAAACAGGTATGAACTGCTCAGCCAATGCACTTGCAGCCAACATGGAAATGTTGTCTTGCTTGGCAGTATGTGCTTGTGTGAATCTGTATTCAATTAAATTCAGAGCTTATCCATTCAATTTAATGTCAATTTAATGTATTTTTTTCAATTGGAAACATTCACAGCTGTTCTTCATATATTTTTGGCCCTGTATTAATTACCGTAAGCCCTTTTTAGTTCACATTTTATTTTGAGTTCTCCCAGAGCACAATATGGAGGATCTGTTACAGCTGGGCACCCTGGGCATCACTGAACCGCAGCTTCCTACACACAAAAATAAAAACAAATAAAAACATCCACTTTGACTGCGTAGGAGACCTCAATCAACTGTGGTGGGAGATATATTTACTTAAGTGACAATTTGATTGCTGCTCTTTGCCTAAGTCAACTTTCTTTCTGATTTCCCTGAAGGCACAAGCGACAACATTCTGGAAGAAGAAAGATCAGCCCTTATTGGTGAGATGAAGAAGAAGTAGAAGAAAGCAGACATGAAGAAAATCTCTGAACTGATGGTCAGCATCTTCTCCCTTCGGCGCAAGGAGATTGTGGAACAATCTGTTGCAGATGTGAAGAACTGGCCAGCTTTGTTCACAGAGCAGCAGGTGAGGAACATTGGCAATAGGAAATTGCATCTCTGAGTCTAGTATGGCAGCAAACCTCCGTGTAAGGATCAGAGTTATTGGGGATGATGCATTTTATTGTTTCCAAGCTGATGCAAGTTTCTATGTTTGTGCTCTTTACTGCAGATTGAAGCTGAATTCATGTGAATCACTGCAGCTGACTTACAGTAAAAGGGTCCTTGTTTTCTGGGCTGGAGCAACATTTGCCTCAACTACTGCAGCTCTACATGGCCAAAGTTGACATTCCAGGGATGAGAAATGTCCAAAGCATGCTTGAAAATAATGTAAGATTTTTAGTTCGGTTGCACAAAATGACACAGTTTTGGCTAAATCCACAACTGAAATTACTATGACTGAAATATGATAAATATAGACTGCAAAACATCGTCAAAATTTGCTCTAAGATCATTGGCGTTAAACAAAAAGACCTAGAGTCCCTATGGAAGGAGAGGGCTCTAAAGAAGGCTACATGTATCTTGGGTCAGCCCCTCCATCCTCTGTCCTCAGAGTTTTCACTCATGCCTTCTGGACGCCGTTTTTATGTACCCTTTCGGAAAACAAATCGTTTTTCCAACTCTTTTGTCCCCTCTGTCACTGCACTGTTAAATTCTGAAGGGAGTGTGTTTAATTAACATAGACCGTATTGTAATGGGTCCTCTTAAACTCAATTATTGTCCGTTCTGTTGGAAGTGACACACAGTGAGTGTTTGTGATGTGTTTGTGCAATGTTCTGATTTATGATTGGCTACAAATGAATTGCCCTTTGGGACCAATAAAGTTTTCTGAATCTGAATCTGAAACAAGAACATTTGAGATGTTCTCCAACTACTTTGATTAAACAGACTGTTGGTTGTTGAACTAGTTTATTAATAGAACATGGTCAGACATGTTATTTAACTAAGGTGTCTTATAGGGCACATTTACTTCAGCTCGTGACTCGTGGCTTAAGCAGGGGAGAAATCTACTCTCACAAAATTGAACAAATTAATGCATTTTTATATTGAAGAAAGGTTGGAAACAAAAGAATAGCCTCAAATGATCTTTTATTTAAAGTTCGACAGTTTTGTCATGTCCACACAACACCCTTAGAAGTGTCCACACATTAATTAGCTTGAATATTCTAACACAGGGGTCGTAGACTCAATTCACCTGGGGGCCGCTGGAGGCGGAGTCTGAGAGGACCACATCAGAGATTCCAAGATCAAAGTTGTACAACAAATCCTCCAACATCATTAACAGTTTTAATGATTTCTTCTGAACATGATGGAACATTGAATGCAGATCATTAACGGTTCTTTTTAATGTGGTTTCTCTTGCTACTCCCTGCTGCAAGAGACTTGGCAGCACTTCTTCTCACATATCTCAGCCACATTTGTCTTGAGAGAGGTAACAGTACAAATCCTCAAAATGTCACTAAATATTAGCCATAATGGAGTTAATTCAGTCAAGATATTAAAAACTTCCTTCATACCAGCTGCAAGCAGCCAACACTTAAACGACAAGAACACCATGGCAGGAGGACACTACACACAAAAACCTCTTCTCTCCTGGTTGCCCACCCAAAACTAATAAACTAAGCTAAACTAGATAAACTAACTAACTACGTGAACTAAGCAACTAAGGTGTTGTGTCAAAATAAAAGCTGCTATTTATAGCAGGCATGAACCTGTACTGCCCATGTGTTTTACATTGCTCACTGCACAATGCAAGCATACAGGACCTCCCATGTCTGCAGCACATGAAACTGGTTTGATTAATGAATTTGACAACAACTGATGTCACATCATCAAACATCAGGCAACTACTTTAGTAGGTAGCAGAAGCTATTTCTCTTGTGCTCAGTTTGGCTTCACATGCCATCATCTCAGAGAGGGCCGTTCAAATACAATACTTTCATATCAAGGTGGGGGCCACAAAATATCATCTCGGGCCGTGAGTTTGAGACCCCTGTTCTGACACAACACAAGAGCAATATGAGTGAGAGGTGTGCAAAACAATTCCGGTGCCTTTTGCACAAGTTGTGGTCAAGAAGTAGCCAGGTATACAATTTTACCAATAGTGAATACTTGAGAATAACCCTTCAGTTTCATTACCTTTACTAAATGTACTATTTAAAACCAAACTTGTCTAACAACTTAGCTTTCGCTGTCATTTGCCACACAATTGCACCACCAGGGGAAAAATTGATTATTGAAGGTGGTGATTAAAGGAATGTTCTGTATTGAGGACTTTTAGTTTGTTTTGTTTTTTTTGAGGGGGGGGGGGGGGACTGTAGGGCAAAAAGGTTTTATCGGCTCATGCCGATAAATGATTTTATGTAAATAATGATTTTAATATCTAACCAAGATGATGTTGACCCTATAAACTGGCACTGTTGACTGGTAGTTGGGGGGGTGGATCAGAGGTCTACCAACATTACCAGCCGGATTATTGTAGAGGAGAGGAGGGATTAAATATCTGGGGGTGTACCTGGGAGAAGAAGCTTTTATGAGGAAAAACTGGGTGGGGCTAATAGAACATTGTGTGACCTGCATAGCCCCAGTTTAGAAACTGTGAGAGTAGTGTTAAGAGACATGATTTACTCCAGTCTTTATTGTTGAAACTGAAATTGAATGATGTTTATCTGTGATCCACTGAATTCTCTGACTATCTGGAATCAATTGGTTTTGTCTCTGCCCACATCTTAGGAGGACCTGCGTTGTTTCTTCATTCTACTAAATGCTCTTGATGAGGAAACAGCCGCGAATCACTTGTGTGATTATTTCTCCTCATTTCAGGTGTATTTATAGTCAAAAACACAGCTTACGTGTCCGAAACAAGTTACTAAGAAGTAAAGAGTGTCATGACGCTGTCGGTTTGATATTTGCATTAGTTAAGAGGCAAGTTTTATGAACAGTCGGTGCACTAGCAGACGAGCCCGCGCTCCGTGCCACCAGACGCCACGTAGCTGCATCATGTGCAGCGTGTTCTGTTGTTAGTTTGTGTTTAATATGAGCAAAGATGTGTTTAAAACACGTTTGACAGTCCTATTTAGTTTGATCAATGCACTTTGGTATTGTTGGGCCACTCAACCTCATGGAAGGGGGGAGGGGGGACCACGTTTTGAGAACAAAGAGATCACATGGTCAGAACTGGAAAAGTTCGCCATTGGTCACGTGATCACATTAAATTCTTAATTTAATTTAAATATTTGCACCAAGTAAGTTGCACTTTTATTTTATTTCAAACATTTGAAAGGTGCAGCTGTTTTAACAAAGCCAAAGCAGTTATGCTGAACTTCAGTTGTGGTCACATATTTTCATTCTTTCTTTAGGGGACCAGAATAGTTGTTGTACAGTGAACGTGATGCTTTTAGATGTCAGTATCAAGCTAATTACATCCATGTATTATCAACAACTTTTAGAGTTACAAAAAGAATCGGATCGCTATTGGCCGATTCTCAAAGCTGCAGTATCGGTATTGGATGTGAAAAAGTGGTATCGAGCCATCCCTACTCATTACTGGGCATAATACAAACTCAGAAGTCAGTTGCGAGTTGTGCACTTGAGTCGATAATTTGCTATATTTTGCCAAAAAAAGATGAATTTAGGCAAAATTAGATGGTGACAAGTCGTGATGGTCATTATACACATATTGTAGCGGCTTTGAGCAACACGTCCACTATTTTAAATGTCTTTAGGTCAAAGATGTATGCGATTTCTCTTCTCATCAATGATGTGGGCACCAGTGCTGAACAGTGGTTCACTGTCAACACTGGTGCAGGGTGCAGTCAGGTACTGGTACCAGTGCTGAACAGTGGTTCACTGTCAACACTGGTGCAGGGTGCAGTCAGGTACTGGTACCAGTGCTGAACACTGGTTCACTGTCAACACTGGTGCAGGGTGCAGTCAGGTACTGGTACCAGTGCTGAACACTGGTTCACTGTCAACACTGGTGCAGGGTGCAGTCAGGTACTGGTACCAGTGCTGAACAGTGGTTCACTGTCAACACTGGTGCAGGGTGCAGTCAGGTACTGGTACCAGTGCTGAACACTGGTTCACTGTCAACACTGGTGCAGGGTGCAGTCAGGTACTGGCCCAGCAGGGAAGAGGGCCTGGTTGAGCCTCCAGTCCTCCACGGACATTTCATTCACCAGGCTTCTCCTTCTTAGCCACGAGTCTAGCGTGTTGTATTTGTTGTTGTTAAACGTCATGAAGCGCGCGCCCGTAAACATCCCATGCTGCATTCATGCAGACTCGGAAATTCCAAGATCGGTTGTAAAAATCCGATACCGATATTTCCAAATATTACATTTTTAAGTCAATATCGGCCGATAATATCGGCCCTCCGATATTATCGGACATCCCTAGTATCTAATGTGCAATTGCGGGGGGGAAAAATGCTCGAGTGAATCTACATGAAAACTCAAACAGAGGTACCTGTTGCAACAAGACAGCAATATCAGTTCATGTAGTTAAAAAAATGCAAATGTGAAAAAAGCAACCGAGCTGTACTTGAATGCACCATGAAGCCCCATCTCAACGACGCTACATTGATAGCATGCGACATAGATCCAGCGGTCATAAAGTAAACTGTCTGGTGGTTGTTCCAGAAGCACAATAACGGTTCTTTGGGTTGGATAGACGCTGTAACGCCCGACCCCAGCTACTCCTGGCTGCTCCAAAACATAGATAGTGATTCAGTGTGGGAGAAGCAGCTGCAGCTGCACTACGAGGGGCGCAGGAACCTGCAGGAGGCTAATCACACACAATCACAGTCCTACAGTACAGTGACTGCACAGATACTTTTTGATTTCCATGCATCATGTCTTCTCACCAAAAAGCTAACTAGAAAGGTGCAAACGTGAAAAGAAACACAGAAATAGGGTTAACTCACCTGTCTGTCAGCAGTCTTGTAAATAAAAGTTTTCCATCAAAGATGGCAGACAGTAGCGAATCAAAAAAGATCATGGGAAAATCATGATGTCAGTGCAAACGATCTATACATATGTGATGTGTATGTAGCCAGCTATTTGTGTTTAGCATACATGTATAAATATAGATGGTGATTGCTCCTTTTTTCTGTATGTTAGTTACCAAGTTTTCATACGAGAAATCTTCACTCAAACAAGAAAAGCAAGCCTTGTGTACACAGTTTTCTTTAAAGGTCCCATATTGTACTAAATCGACTTTTCTGTTGTTTAAACATCATAAAAGTGCTATTTAAGGTTCATATGCATCCCCAAAGTGTTTTTTTCATTGATTCCCTCAAGCTTGAGTTCACAGCGATCTTTCTCTGTTCTAACTGGTGGGGGAGCTCAACACCTTGATTCTATTTGATAACGCAGCACCACCTTGCTGACGTCACAGAGCTGGAGAAGCCCCGCCTCCAGGAAGATTGACATGAGGAGGAACCAAAACAAGACACGCCCACGAATGTGCCAAGGAGCCTCTACTCTGCTCTCTCAGTCTCTGCTGCTTCACATCGAACGCTGCTGTTTTTGTTGTGTCGATAACTGTTTTCACCATCATGTCCATTTGGAGAAAATGTTTTTTCGGGTGCAAGTATGGTTCCACACTATTTGGCTTGCTGCCAAATAGAATAGAAGAAGCACAGCGGCGAATGTGGCTGGACTTTTTCTTCTTTTTCGCAAAGAATGTGTTTGTTTGCGAGCGACTCTTCACCAAAGAAGCTTCCAGAACTACGGTACTTTGAAACTGGACTTACTCAGAAGCTCATCTTGAAACCTGCTGCTATTCCCACAATAAAAGACGCTAACGAGGCGCCGAGATCTGTAAGTACATTACTACAACTACGAGCGTGAGCTGCTGGCTACGTCACCGAGAGGGTGGAGGAGGCAGCTGTGGGCTGGGCTGCAGTCTCCGTGAGGGCGGAGTAGGTGGAGGAGCTGAGAACCACCCATTTCATGAGAGGTGACGTCAGCTCAATCCAAGAAATAGCTATAATTTCACAAGTTTTGAGTGTTGGATACTGTATCACCCAAATTATTATCCCACATGAGCATAGGATGGACTGTGAAACATGAAATATAGCCAAACATGGGTCCCTCAGACGAGGGAACCCAGTAAGGGCGGACACATCCTCATGCACAGAGAGGTTTTCACTGTTAACACTCCTTATTGAGCAGACAGCCTGACAGCACCGAGCTGTGAAGTAAACTTCAGTCGAATATAAGGCCTGTGGACCAAATCCGGCCACAAAGGGTTTCAATCCGGACCCACAAACCACCAAGCAAGGTGGGTATATCGGATTCATAGGAGTGTTTTTTTTTTCACATTTCACTGTATTTTGCAGCAGAAAGTTTTATTAAAATTGACCTTATGTTGAGATTGTTGTCATCAGTAATTGTTTGATCTTGCAAAACCATAGACAATTCCATCATGTACACTGTAGGCCACAACAAAGCCAAACTTTAAAGTGTAAATTTAAAAGTTATTATAGCAATATTGTACCAGTCCAACTTGCCCAAGATGAAACTGGACTGTATGTGGCTTCTGAAGTTAAATGTAGTATTTATTTTGTGTACCTCTTTGTGTATATTATATATGTATACACAGTATACATCTTTATATTCGTTCAGTTATGTGCTTTTTAATAAGTATGATATAATATACATATTTTGTGTTGAGTTCATTCAATATCAACTGCTCCTACAATTTATTACATCACCATGCAGTAATCAATCGTCCACAATGCATTAGAATGCACCATTTAAGGTCTTTTTCTCAGTGTTTGTGGGGGGGCTAAACCAATTTGTTTGCTCCATATATTTATTTTTATTTACTTGATGTTCTGATTGTGTGCTAACAACAAAAAAACATACATTTGCTCAAATGACAACACGACAACATTCTCAAGTGAAAGCTCAAACTGTTGCTGCATTTTGGGTGTTCTATACATGACAACATTGGTCAGAGCCACTGAAAACAGTGGAAATGTTGCTATTGCATAGTAAATACTTCTGCAAATCAACGAGTAGACAGACAATAACAACAATGTTTGTTTCCAGAGTGTCATGACTCCCAGTCCTTATTCTCCTGGAACGTGTGGTGTAATAGTTGACAATCACCATAATAAAAATCCAACTTGGTCGTCTGTCTACTAGAATGTCTGTGTTCTCTCATTGTTGATGTTTACAGCATTTTGTTCTCTGTGGACATGTGTGTGGTTTCATTTCAGGGGCTCGCCATGAAAACGACATCGTTTTCAGTGTTTCTGTAATTTCCATGCAAATGAGCAACAATGCCTTTTCACTTGAAAGGTAACAGAGAGTCTAAGCCATATTTCTATCTATACTCTGTGCGTTCATGCCGATGCTGAACCCTAACAACACAGTGGAATAGCACTGATACAGTGCAAAACTGTTTTCCTAACAGGATTTAGCTCAACAGAAAATCAAAAGCCTATTTATGACATCACTTAAATAAACACCATAAACCTTGAGGCTTTTACCTCAGAACATTACAGCACCCAAAGCAATTTTAACATGTGAACATATGAAAACGCACAAGCATGCTTTGCAACCACCTATAGCCTGGTCCAACTATAGCTGGAGGAGAATCCTAGTACAAATAATGCCCTTGACTTCTCTACATTCATAATAATGCCATTTTTGTCAAATACATATTTGATCCTGCATGTGATTAAATTGAATAATTTTCCCTATTAATGGTTCTTCCAATTTTTACATGCTGAAATCACCTACCAGCCTTGCTGATTATTCTGCCTAAATGGGTTCAACAATATAAAATAGTGGCTCTTTTAGGGCCTATTTTATTTCATAATTAGCCTTCACTGTGTATGCAATGTTATCAAGTCTGACCATGAGGCTCTGCTGGCGAGACTATACTCACCACAATAGGCAGGGTACATCTCCGAAAGGTCACCAGTCCATCTCAAAGCTCATAGGCTGAGCACTGACAGAGAACCAAACATGCTTTCACGTTTGCAGCCAGTTCACTGACACCAATTATCCAAACAACACGCCTTTAGATGATACGAGGAAGATGAAAACATTATTCACGTTTATACGAGCACAGAGTGCAAATTTCACACAGGAAGAAACTCACTGCTCTGAATAAACAGTGTTAAGCACCTGCAGAAGTGTTGCTCCATGGCATCAGCATGTAAATCTCGTTAGGTTGCCAGAGAGAAAGTGTTTCTCAAGAAGGTTATTGCGATGTCCCTAACAAACTGAAATCATGGATCTAAAAGTCCAGCCCAGGAAGAAACACACCCTCTCCAAGACGGACTCGCGTCAAGCAAGATGCAGAACTTCATATGTGGGACACAAAGAGCTGCGTGGTAACTCACACCGACTGGACCGGAACTTTCTAAACTCCCTGGACGAGCAGAAAAAGCCATGGGATTACTTTTCTCTCTTTTTTTTTTTTTCTCCTTTTCTTCACCGGGACCCACACAGCTGCAAGCCAACTTCTTTCCGCTCCAGCAGTGCCTTTACCAGTGCCTGCCAATCTGAAACATACTTCTGCACCCGCACAAAAAGCGCAAGGTCACTCAGCACGTTTTGCAGACCCCTGTGTTCCATGCCGTAAAACACAACTCAAGTCTTCTGTTCAACGGGACGCAAAAGACCTGCCCGCGGCCACAGATTGAAGGATTTTCCCAGCTGTGGAGGCACATTTCACCTCCCGTCCAACCAAGTTAGAGTTTTTGTCTGGGCAGGAAAGGTAGAATAACGTGCTGTTGATATTACTGCATGTTTTATTTTTGTTCTTGTGAGACTTTGGGATGCTGAGCCCCTCCTCTGTTTCCAAGCATCCAGGAGTTATCCCCAGCTGCCAGAAGCTGAGAAGGCCTGAGCAAGCCGACCTAGCTTCTGTGGATAACTCCCGGCTCTCGTGTTAGCGAAACCTCACCAGAACTCGC